>NW_017096069.1:67325-83701 GCF_001412225.1 Nicrophorus vespilloides
TTGTAATATTTCTTTTTCACGTTGTTTGTATTGCCAATTATAGAGAATGTGTCGAATAATATGTATTTAAATAAACGATGTTTTTTACGATTTTTTACAATATTTATGCATTGTTCGATCGTGTTCTTTTCTATAGCTTAACCTCAATGTTTACTAATTATAGCATATAAAAAGCTTTACTCTGATTTTACCTCGAAAAAAATGGCGATAAATTTAAAATGTCAGTTCATTTTGGGACACTCTTTATGAATATTATTGATAATCCAGTGTATTTATATACAATGTAATTGAGGAAATGTAATTGTACAATGGAAAATAACGTAATAGGATATTGATGCGCAAATTAAAACGTACAGAGTACAAATAAAAATACTTATACTTATTTTGTATTGCAGAATGTTTGGAAGGTTTCACTAGAAAAATTTGTAATAATTTTATGTCATTACAATAATTTGATTAGAGACAAATTAACATTGATTTTGTAATATTTCTTTTTCACTTTGTTTGTGTTGCCAATTATAGAGAATGTGTCGAATAATATGTATTTAAATAAACGACGTTTTGTGAAAAATTGCAAATTACGAGTAATTTGTTGACAACATATTGGTAAAGGGATTTCGCTCGTATTCAAATACGTGCGTTCTATAATTAAAGGCTAAAGGTTAAACGCCTGTAACTAATTACACAGTCATTGGTTCGTTAGGACAGTTTAATTAATTTAAATCGAAAATACAAACATTTAACAAAATCATTTGATTTATACGAAAATATTTTAAACGTATCTACTTTAAATTATTTTGTAATTGATTATTATATTTTAGTTACACATTTTTAGTTGGTAATTTAATTCATTTTTTTTTGTCCAATTTATTTTTATGTATGAACTTTTAATATACGAAAACTGTAAAATATTAATTAAAATTTTAATCAAGTTTAATTATTAAAAAAAAAATATTTTTTTTAGTAAATGTTTATTATAAAAATATTAACATCATTTTTATTAAATATCCGGTATTACATTGAAATAGTATAAAATAGACGTTTCGCTGAGAAAACTGAATGCAGTTATAGTCGGTAAGTGAATTTAGAGTTTTAGCGGTTATTTGCATTGTTTTGGGACCGGCATAAATTGTACTATTTGCGTGGCCAGTTTTGAAACTCCTGCAGATATGAAATGAAGGTAAATTTACACAGGGGACCGCAGGCTCCGGTGCGTCGATAACTCGTTCACATAAAAGTTTTATTGCGTCAATTATAATCGAAATCCGTCAAATATTTGCCGTAATTTAACTGTAGACATTCGTCCTGAACACGGCGGAAACGCGCATTGTTTAGCAATTCAAATAACAGTTTCACAGTGCTCAATAGAAGTTATAGTACATGCCTGGACATATTTGTTACCTCACGTTCAAACATAAAATAATGAAGCGATTAACTCAAATACAGTTTAATAAATTATTTGAAAATAATTAACAAAATATAAAATTATATATGCATTTTCATGTATTTTTAAATTATTTTTTTTTTGGTTTCTATACCTATAGGAAAACGCATATTAAATAAACCTTCGTTGCTAAAAACGCTATGGTTGCTATGGTCAATGACAGTTTCTAAGGACGCTATATAATTGCTATGGTAAATGACCACTACCTTAGTACCCTACAACAGAGTAAATGTTACTTTTTTTTTATCTCATCATTTATTCTTTATTTATTATTAATTATGAAGGATTTATTGCATCATCATCATTTATTTATAAAATTAAAATAATACATTAATTGTCAAAGAATTGTATATTTTTTTAATTGAAAATATTATAAATTGCGAAAATCTCATCGATTTTTTTCTTCAATATTGAAAGATTATATTAGATGAACTAAATATGGTAGTCTCTTAATTCGCTTATTTAATATTATAATTGTCGACAGTGAAAACATTTCTTTCAATTTACCAGAAAAACGACAAATACCTTAAATCTCTACACTTATTTGAAAGGTCCTAGTTTTAATTTGCATCTTCAATGATCTAATTGCTATGAGAGAATGTTGAGTAATCAAATAAAAGGTGAAGACTCTTCATTACACGTTCCTATTTATTGCTCAGTGTAATTATTTACATTTGAATGAAAATTTAAAAATAGAAACACATATTTTATTTGTTAATTGATAATATTTTTACTTTTTTAGAAAGTAGAGACACAGATGTGAAATTTTCCATAAAAATGTTAACATAATTGCTGGGATTTTTTGCAATATTTATGCATTGTTCGATCGTGTACTTTTCTATAACTTAACCTGAATGTTTATGAATTATAGCATATAAGAAGCTTTACTCTGATTTTACCTCGAAAAAAATGGCGACAAATTTAAAATGTCAGTTCATTTTGGGACACTCTTTATGTATATTATTGATAATCCAGTGTATTTATATACAATGCAATTGAGGAAATGTAATTGTACTATGGAAAATAACGTAATAGGATATTGATGCGCAAATTAAAACTGCAACGTAAAGAGTACAAATAAAAATAATTGAAAAAAAATCTGTTTGATGCGAAATTGAGTGAGATTGGTTTGAAATTGTAGGAGGCGAGTGAATAATTCCGGAATTGAAGAATCAATTGTACGTCTCAAATCATCCAGAAATGTGAAACTTATTGGAAAATGTGTTGATAAATTATACCGTGCCGAAGTTCAGAGCGAATATATACGCTCTTTTTATGGGCCCTCACTCGAATCCAGACCAGAGGTGGAGCATTTTCTTTCAGAAAAACTTTCAACGGAGCGCACGAAAAAAAAAAAATGTACACGCATCATAAATATTTTCTGTATTCAACAGAAGAGAGAAAAAGAGAGAATAAATAATGCTGAAAATGAACTACGATTCTTTCTCCTTATATAACTTTTTGTTATATTTTTGTTTGTTTCATGTCTGCTTCTTTAGAAAGTATGTGCGTATTTTAGTTTGGGCGAATTATAATCCTACATGTGTGGTTTTCCTCTGATGAAGTGTTTTCGATTGTGAGCGCAGCTGAAACGAATTGTACTATTGTACTGGACTTTTAGTTCGGGTATTAAATTATGTTCGAAAGTCTTTATCGCAGTATTAGCGGTTGGATTATTAAACATGCGGGATTTTCCGGCGGCGGCGGCGGCGAAAGTTTTGTATTATTAACGGACTTGCCTCCACTCCTTCTCTAAAATGTTTAGCGATGAATAATAGAGAGTTTTCGAGTACATAAAAAAAAATCTAATCATGATTCGTCTCGTGTAAAATTCGTTTGTTTGCAAACTCGATGTATCTTAAATATTGAGCAAACCTTTCGTCCTTTATCCTTCAGTTGGATGTGTGTTAACATCGCCCATTGGTATGTCAGCCCAAAGATCCCGGTTCCCTTCAACGATATCCTTTGGGATTTGTCACCAATACATCGGCGGCGTCGCGACGTGAACGGAATTCGGCGTTCGTCATTTCACTCTCCCCTCGAATTCCATTGGCGCAAATATCATTGATATCAAACATTCAACAAACAGCCGGAAATTTATTTACGAAACTTCCCTGCGCATAACACATTCTGCCCATATATTTACCTCAAGAGATTAAAATTAGTAAGGTAACATATTTACAACCACATATGTAATCATTAATCATTATTAATTAGTTTAGCTAAGAAATTAACAGCGATTGTTCTATTATACCTTTTGATTAATGAATATGATGCATTCCACGAAATTAGTTCATTAATTCAAAATAGGGATACGTTTCTTTGTAAAGAAATTGATGTATGTTCAAAATGACCCGGCGAATCTATAAAGAATAGAAATTACTTGTTAATGAGTATTATATATTATATTTAACTATTGCATA
This sequence comes from Nicrophorus vespilloides, assembly GCF_001412225.1. Taxonomy (NCBI): domain Eukaryota; kingdom Metazoa; phylum Arthropoda; class Insecta; order Coleoptera; family Silphidae; genus Nicrophorus; species Nicrophorus vespilloides. Next base: position 71,193 of record NW_017096069.1, read on the forward strand.
CTTTTCCCAAATTTTGATCTATACACCTTTCTTCATCTTTCTAACAACTTAAACATTTCATCCTCTCAGAAATTAGAAGGTTTTTCGTCAATAAACTTTTCCAGGTGGTTTATTTTTATACGCCTATGAATTTTGGGATTCATTATCTGGTGAATACTAAGTGTAGAATAATACAACTCAGTCTAACTTTAACATTTTTATGGGAATAGTAAACAAACATAAAAGTTGTTATTGTCGGGATTTTTGTCAGTTAAATTGTGCGTAATTCAAGTATCATAGCGATTTATGTAACTAGGTTTAAAAACGATAGCTTTATAGAAAAGTATCAAAGTCCAAAATGCACCTTGTTTTCTTGCATCTTCAAGAGGGTAGTAAACTGACATATATCATTTGATACAAACCAAATTTCTAGAAATTTGGATTTGTTCAAATCGCACTTGTTTTACATTATTTTCAATCTTCAATAAAATGGTTTAAAGAAAACTTTAACTATAATTTTTCTTTTCCATTTATTTTTTTTAAACATATTTATGAAAATTATACATTTTTAGCACAAAAAAAGATTGATCCTTTAATATAATCCTTAGTGCAATAAATATTATCCATAACATAATTTAATGATCATTACTCATATTTCTTTCAATTTTCAATTAAACTATTTATGTTTCGAAATACTTTTACGGAATTGTTTTCTTTCATCTTTTAACTGTTTCGCTATACAAACGATCCAATTATTTGTGACTGTTTTTTTAAATGTGTATATATTATGTTTTGCCAATAAAGCTATAACAGAAATTGTAAAAAAAAAACGTAGAAAGGAATCTATATTTGAAATAATCAAAACTTATATTAATTGATTGATTTTGTAAATTATTCTAGAAACTGGTGATAATAAAACACATTTATTTTCGTTAATAAAATTGTATTTTGAGACATCTTTATTTCATGTTGAGGAAGGCTCAATATACATCCAGTATTTTCGTAGACTGATGACAAAAAGCAGAAAAGAAATGTCTTCATGAATGTCGAAATGGAATTCTAAATTTACCGACTGCTAGAATATTTATCGTGCCGCGTGCATTTAAAGCTTTGTTGTTCGTTTTCTTTCCGTTTCTTATATCTCGTTCGTTCCACTATATATATTTTTTTTATTAGCGCCTCCAATTTCTTATAAATTTCGGATATATCTTTTTCTTTTTTATTTGACGGAATCGAAAGGCGCGCGTCTTCACACGATTCGTACAATATAAATGATAATTTTCTTGGTGTTCGTGTATACACGTTTCTCACGGCAATCCTAAACGTTCTAAAACTATTAATTCTCTTTCGATCCACCTATTCTCATCAATAAAACATAGTTTAGAAAAGAATGTTACCTGCTTACATGTACAAATGTGAATCATTAAACCATTTGTAAGTTCTTTTTATTTATTATTATGTTTTTATGGGACGATTTTTATAAATATATATATTTATATGGTATAGTCCAGGGCTCGGCTACCTTTGTGGATCAAAGAACCATTTTAAAGATATTAAGTTTTTCAAAAAAGTCGCATATATGGGGGGACGAAAATTTCAAATATTTGTATTTGAGGATAGAAGAAAATTGTTGATGATGACAAATTCAAATATTATTGAATTGCGTTATAAGAAACTCAAAATTAGTACAGTAAATTGATAAAAGTTCAGTTCCATTATCACATATTGATATTTAAACAATCGATTCAATATTCAATATATAAATGAATATTACTACTCTGTTTTCTGTTTAATTTAATTTATATTTATTGTAATTATTTATATAATTATTATAATAAACATTGTTTGTAATAAAATAATTATTGATAAAGTCCGAAATATATTTCAATTACAAATGAAACGTTTATTTTTAGCTGTATCTGAATTTTATGCAGAATTCTGTTGGAGAAGTTAATAACAACTATGAGTTAGGTTTATAATAAGTCACATCATTCGAAACAGACGTGGTCGTATCTCCTTCCAGAGCAGGCGTTCTGCTGATTGTTAAAGCGTGTTCTGCAACATGAATTCAATGATTTATGGTCAGCAGGAAGCATTACCTGACTTTATCGGGCATATATTGTGCAAAACGGGTCGTTTGCTGGTCAAAATTATGGACCTGGATGCATATCGTCGGTCACCATCAACAGTTTTTAGGTCGACTGTTCCAATACACCAACGTTCATTCCTTCAATCAATTCAATTTCATAAACTAAATATACTCAAAACCAACAAATAAATCTATATTATTATATTCACCTATAATTCAATTATTTATTATGAAACCAACTGATGGATTTTTTATATTTTCTTGATTACTTATAATGTTTTGTTTGTTATTTATAAATCTGTACGTTTCGAATGGTAAAGTGTAATTTATTATGATATGTATAGTTTTTACATGATTAAGTTTAATTAATTTTACATCATAATTATTTTATGATCGAGATTTGAAGCAGCAAATTGCAGGGATTCAATTTGTTACTTCATATCATTATGTTGTGTGTTTGTTATTTAATTTTGCTGTGTGAGATTATTTTTACCTATAGAAATGTTGATTTCAATTAGTCATTTTCAGTATTATTATTATTTACATAATAATTAAATATTGATTTCGGTGCTTCCATCCATACTTGCAATGCTACTAACTATTAAATTTAGATATTATAATAATCAAATCTCCAACGTTGATTTCCAAATTAGTGATTCATTAAATTTACATCATAATATAATTTGATTAAACAATGTATGATTCAAAAAAATATCAAATTTAAATATAATGTAATTTTAGATAAAAAATCAATACAAGCAAAAATTGTATCCTCGAAATTCTTTCAAATGAAACATAGACACTTTTTTAGATAATCCACTAAATTTTATGAGACCATATATTCAAAAAGTCTAATAAACGATGACGATTATTAAGAACTCGCTGCATCAAGCGTCCTATTTAGATGCTGTTCGAATAGTTAAAATAAAAAAGCGTTTACTATTAGCGAGATGTTAATAAATTATTGTATCTTAGTTGTAGTACAAAACATGTTGGGTTCTCAAGCCACCAAAAAACTGAAAGCTACACCTCTATAACTCTTTAGGCCAACACTATTCGGAGGAAAATTGTTGACATGGTCATCTAAAATGTAAAACAAGTTGTATAAGGTATACAGTAATCAAGATTCAACTTTCTTATAATTTTATTCTACTTTATTTCTTGAGAATTTCTTGAAAAAGAAGACTTTTGAATGTTGCTGATATCAATCGAAAAATTATATTCAACATAATAAGTCAACATTTAAGAGCATTGACTTAAAATTTTAATATTTCCTGAAAAATGAAGATCCACGTAAAGGTAATCTCTGGATTAATTCCTTTTTGGAATATACAAAATAATGCGCTTGTGAAAAAGAAAAATTGATCGAGTCCAGTTTTCTGATGTAACTCTGGTGTCTAAACATAAATTGAATTCATGGTCTGAATTTTGGATATCCTTCGATGAAGAATATCAATTTCTAAAAGATTTTTTCAGCTATGTAAATAATAATAAAAACACAGAAAAATTGCCTAAAAAGAAGCAGCAGATGTTGTACTAATCAACAATTATAAATTTTAACTTTATCTGTATGTTTCTTTAGTAAATTAACATATTTTTTTACTTACATTTATTTAGATTATTAGACACATATTTCATATAAAAATTTGTATTAAAATATTATATATACTTACCTTATAGTATGTAAAAATCTTAAACAAAATCCTTTAATTGTATAGAAATTCAATACTTTGGTTAAAAATGTATTTTTATAATGAAAATGACATGAAAGTGAAAAATAAACAAATTTTTAAATAGAAAAATGCATTAAAAATGATTCAGTTCAAACAATACCAATTTAGTTTTACGTGAAAATTAATAAACTGAAAAAAGGTAATCGAAAAACAGTAACAGCTATAAAAAAAAAAGTTTGACAATAATTCTGATGGGAAAGTTATTAAAAAAAAAATGCTAACCCATCAAATAGTTGCAATGTGTAAGACCGAACAACAAAAAAAAATCGATGCAAATTATTTGGCACAGTGTTCGTGCTTGACATGTATATTTATTAACGGGATCTGCGCAAATAAATGAAATAACAAATTTTGTGAGGAGTGAATAAAATAAACTAGGAATTTGTTAAATGCGACAAATTCCGTCAATACAAATAATTACCCCAAAATCAATCACGATTAATCATTTGAAAAATACGCGTGATTCGAGAGCAAAAAAAAAATAATATTACAGTTTAACAGTCAAATAAATAAATAAAAATAAAATAAAAGTAAAACGAATACGCTCATTAATTATTGAGTAAACAGAGAACGCTAATGGAAATAGCGCAGTGTTTGCGCAAATGATAAAATACTGTTTGCAATCGCGTTTGTTTGATTTCGGTGAAATGCAATGAAATGAAACAGCGGTGCGTACAAAACGTATAATGCATATTTATTAACAATCACTGTTCTAATACACGTTCAGTTATACATTTGTTATTTTCCAAAAGTTTTGGTTTGGGCTTATTTTAGGAGGAAAGAAACGAACGAACAAAAAATCACATTTTCTTTGTTATTGGTATTATTATTTTGTTTTTTTTTTTGTTATTATAATTCGATGTGGGGGTTCTTTCACTACTTTCAATATATTTAATATTTAATTTGCTTCATTTTATTTTATACAATCAATACCATTTTGATTGCACATTTCCAATATTACACATTACTTAGGTTTAGTCTACAGTGGGCGGTTCAATGTTGTTTCTCTCTTTCTCTCTCTTTCAATGTTTTTGATGATTCAAAACGGGATTTTACAAATTAAGGAAAGAAAGCTTTAGTCTTTCAGCCCTTAACATATTCTACATTTCTTTTGATTCTCTTTTATATACAATACATGCAAGTTATTTTAAAGGGAGGAATGTTACTTTACGCTTAAATATAACATATATTTATATATATATCATTGTTTTTTTTTTGTTTTGTTTATAAAACTCCACTGTAATTTCCATTGAGTATTTCCATTGAATATTTACAAATTATTTAACGTCAACAGAACGTCAGACTTTCCTTCCATCTATCCACACGTATTCACTAATAAATCAAATTCCAATAATTGGGGATTATTTAATGTACATGCAACGGAAATACGTAACATTTGAGCAATTCAGGTGTAGGGATTGTTTTTTCTTTTACACATACGCAAGGGATTTTCGAAATGATCACAAGCTTGAAAATAATGAAGGGGGAGGCCCTAAAACGGAACTTAACTATTGACCCTTTGCTCAAATAAACAACAACAAATCCAAATTTATTGTCTCGAATTCAACGTAAGTCTTGCAAGGGGTGGGGAAGTAAACGGTTGAACAACATATCCAGACTTAGATGAAAATCATAAACTGTATATACGACAAAAACACACCAATGACCTCCTCGGAAAAGGTTTTATAACACTGTTCTTGTTGTTGATTACTTTTCTTTTTAATTTATAGATTTTACACATCCAATAATCATAATAATACAATATTTCCTGTATCCTTAAATATTCAAATAATGTAGATTCATCCTTCGACTCCTTCAAATATATATGTGTACATAGATAACAGAAAACGCACTTCCATTTAATAAAACTAATTAACCGAATATATCTATATAATGTTGGAATCCTTAGTTCTCTTTCTCTCAGTTTATCACCGTTTAAATACACTATCACCAGGTCTCCTTCTCGCAAAGTCTTTCACCTCCTTAATAACCAATGATGTTCATACTCATGTAGATCAGGATGAATGTATACATGGAGAAGTGCAACATCTTATTGGACACGGAATGTTTGGGGCCGCTATTTATACCTGCAAAACAAAACGCAATTAGACATAGGTGACTGTTTTTTTTTTTAAAGAATATGCTTTTTTGCCAGTTTACAGCAGAACTAAATCTAAGACAAATACGAAGTTTAATCAGCTTCAATCTTCTGTTTATAGTTTATATTGAATACATTTTAAATAAAAGTGTGGCCAAAAAAGAACTGACATTTTAAATTTGCCGCCATTATTTCGCGTTAAAAGATGATTTCAAATATTTTATGGCCTTACATTAATGATATGGATGTGGAAGATATATGGTTTTAAAACGGTGCAACATAAAGATATATAGTTATTGCAAGAAAAATGTAATGGTAGTGACTTAAACGCCAATATAATGTGACTTGAGACCGTTAGACTTCTTTGTTTGGAGTTATCTGAAGAATAGATATAAGAAACCGCAAAGCATTGATGACCTCAAAGACGGAATTCGATACACCATTATCGAAATTTTCTAACAATTGTGTGAACATGTTATGGAAAATTTGATCAAAAGAGTGAAGATGTGCTGCCACGACATTTATGAGATATTTTGTATCACACATAACCTCCATGTCTCTAATTTATTAGAAAAGCAAAAATATTATCAATTATCAAATACAAAATATATTTTATTAAAAAATAATATATATCAATTCATTTTGGGACACCATTTACATTAAATAAAGATATTCATTAATAAACTACAGAGCTGTTAGCCATATTTACGTTTTTCTACTTAAAATATTTTATAGTTTAAAAAAAGTAGAATCTTCACGTTTTACTTAATTAACCGAAAACTAATAAATTAAGAAAATATATCGATGGTAAAGAAAAAACAATAAAATGAGGTTTTGTCCCGCATGAACTGAAAAATTACTCAATAATAGATTACATATAAAAAGTTGTAGACAATTTGATTTAAATAAATTTATATAAGATTAAATAATTTATTAGATTACGTAAAAGTAGCTAGTATTTTTTTTGTATGCTTTTGATGATGTGTTGTATAATGAGAGTGTTGGGTTACCTTCATTGCTGTGCGTGGTTGGTACCATAATAAGAGCCATTAAGGGTGCGTCCTCCTGTATCTCGTTTTCCTTAGCTCTTCTGTAGAGTGATGAGAACATTGTGGCAAGGCAACGGAGTCTCATCTTACCATTCTTGAAGAGGTCCTGAACGGCCCTTATAGATATAGTGGATCTGACGCTCTCCAATCCGGGAAGCGCGTCGTATCTATTTACCGAATCGTCAATTTGAATCCCGTGTTTTGCATGTACCTAACACAGAAATAATTCAGTAATTACTCGACGCCACGTTATAACTGTAAATAATTAAAATTAGTGTTATATTAGATTCAACAAGAAAAGAAAAGTTACCGTAAAGAACAAATTATTTATATCTCTTCATAATATTATTTAACATATTTTAATAACAATTCTATGATATCAATTAGACAGATTTATCAATGTATATGTCTACAGATTATACCATTAAAAAGTTATGTATTAAATTAAAATATGAAATGAGTATTGAAGAGCTCCTGAACGACCCTTATAGATATAGTGGATCTGATAATTTAGATAAATGCTTGTAGGAATAATTAATTTTGTACTTTTATTTTATATATAACAATGATGAATTTCCATAAAAAAAAATTGATAATTTCAAAGCGAAATTAAATGAAACCATTTTATATAAATAAACTATGGATTCTGTTGCATATAGTTAATGCCGTTGAGAGCTTGTAAATTAAAATATTGATGGAATATTTCCAAATGTTGATGGAGTTATGGAGTAAATTTACGGTAGTAATACAGATATAAAATAGAAACACAAAATAACACCCGGATTTTATGAAGTGTCCCAACGGGAAAGTTATATTCACCCGATTTATAGTCAATTCCTGTTTGCATTATAAATTTCCAAACCGCGTCCAAATCAAGTGCCGTTCCATAACAAAAATTGTTTGGATGTTTTTTGTATTCCCTATATTTCTTCTTTTTTTTTTTCGCGATCGGAAATGTCAATTAGTGGGTTGTCAAAATTGTTAACGAAAAGTTTCCGGCCGTCCTGAGACGCTCCTTGAAATGTCTCAGCAAAATGAACGGTTCGGAGATTAGCGTCAAAAACGGAAGAGTTATCGAGATAAGCAACGAGATGACTGTTATGAAAAGGAAAGTGAGATTAACGCATTTTGATCAGCTGAAGATGCAGCAGTTCCTGACGCGTTGCGCGCGGAATTTCATCCGGTTCATGGTGCCAGTCAGTTTAGGAACTTTCCTATCGGCAAATTTCCTTGCCACGTGGGCGGATTCCGACGATTACCAGAACGACTTCATTCAGAAGCTGCAGATTTTCAAACGTACTTACAAATAAAGTTATTTTTTCTTATATATTTCTTACATTCTTTATAAAGATGAAAATGATTGGATACATGTAGTAAGGACAATTGAATTTAATTGCGATGCTTTTGGGTGATGGTGTCTTCTTTTTTCTGGGTTGTATTAATGTAATAACCTGCGCTGAAACTGCGACAATTCCAGCAAGTGGGACGCTGAAAATTGGTTTTACTGCTTTGGGTAATGTCAGTAACATACATATAAATATCTTTAAGCTGAAGAACGAAGTTGCATGCAGCAACAGTACGTGACTGCCAGAGCTAGTGTGCATTTTATCCTTTTTATCGAACGGCCGGAGGCTATTCTTATCCTTTCGTCCTCTTTTCCACATCTCTCCTATGTCCCTTGCTCCCCCATTTCGCGACAATATTTCTACATCGCGATAAGTATTCATGCCCGAACCCGGTTCGGACTTGGCCTTAGACCTCTTGGAATGCGAGCATTCGCAGTGCGATTTACGGTTTCATATGTCCTTACATTTATAACTGTCTCATTTTTATACACTCATAAAACTCGTATAATATAATTATATTTTTATTCTCTCAAATTCTTCAATTATACATGTTATTCTAAATACAAATTAAGGATATGTTTATTGTACTGAACAAAGCAAGTGCTATTATGTAGGCTTACTGCAACCTTAACTTCCTGACAACACTGTAGTATCTAAGGTATCAATGCTATCAATAAGCTATCAATAATGTTATTGGTAATCAAGATGTATAACGTTTCTAATATTCAAAAGTAACAAAGTTGTCCCAATGAAGTTCAAAGCATAATAATTGCTTAAGTGTACCACGAAAGTTTAACTGTAGATTCAAGTGTGCTGTTGTGTCCAACCGTTATTATTACAATTATTACGTAGAGTAAGGATTTGTAATTAGTCTTAGGAAGAACGCTAAAGAATCAACTACTGGGTGAAGAACCACGATAAAGCAAACACTTTGAAGAATATTTTAATAATAAACCGAAAGTAAAAGTCGTTCAATTCATTATTTACCAAACCTAAGGCTCCACAACAGACAACAGAAGAAGATATCCCACAGTGTCCAGAAAACCATCCCTGGGACACGACAGTGCCTTTGGACAAAAAAGGTTGATACCTGTCTAAATTAAAGAGTTGCCTAGTTCAGTTTGGTCATTCTCTTATTTACATTGAATCTTATTAACTGTAGAAGGAGTAATTAACTTTTATGTTTGTAGCTGAATGGATGAACTCCGGTGATATTTACAAGCACATCAAAAGGGACGGTGAACGTCGTCGAGGTACTGACCATCAAAGGGTGTTAATTAGTAGGAGCCGGACGGAAGACACTTAAGTTTTTAGGTCTTCAGAACGGAGATGACGATCCGGCCGCATAATCAGGACTCTGGTCGAACCTTAATCGAAGGCTACCCACATCAAATTTAATCCTCCGCCCGTCGCGGTAATGAAAGGGCCTGCAGCTGACGCCACCTACGCCAACTACAGCCACCTACGACGACAAACGGCACGGAGCATCCTTGATATATTACACCGGTCCAGAAACCGCATTGTATCTGGATTATCATCCCTATGATTTACAGCAGCGTCTTGCGAAGTTTTCGCCGCACTTGTTCCCTCCCTATGCACTTTACTCAATTCGCATAGGAAGGAATGATGGTTTTCGGTTTAGAATTCGAGGCTCGTATCGGAAATGGATATTACCTCGAATGGTATTAACAGTTTCCCCAACCATATTGTCGCAGAAATTCCATATGCAATATCCAACACAATCTACGTGGCCACTAAAGCTTCCTGGATGCGATTTCGATCCCTATCTGATCTAAATGGAAAGACGCTAATTGTCTGGGCCGTGGGATGCGTGGGACGGTCATTATCAAGATGTAATTACACACTCTGATTGCCCATACTACGACAACTACCAATGATTGATTCGATTAATTGCACAACTAGAGTCTTTTCTAATTAAACCTCATTAAGCTAATAATTCAAACAGATGCTGAAACAGCCATAGACACATTTGGACAATCCATTATGGATGTATTTTTAATTTATTTCTACATTAAAATTAATTTATAATTAATGGTATAGTTTTGTAACCATTAAAAATAATAATGGTAAAACTTTTTTTAAATGTAAATATTCAATAGTTGCAAATTGAGGAATCCAATTTAAACACAATCATCAAAGCAAACGTAAGGTATGAACCATTAAACATATTCTTGGAATTGCTCTGTACGAGATGCCATTAAAATATCTTGAGTTCAAACACGAAATGCACGTCTCATTATACTGCACGTTTGATTTTACATAAAAGCTCACTGTCCAATTATTAGCAGTTCAATCAAAACATTTCAACGTAAAAGAGAAACAGAACAATTTTCTTTCCAATATTTGATTTTGAAATAATAAGTTCGCCGTTGGAAATATCGTCAATATTGTGAATATAGTTGATAATTGTGAGAATTTTGTTAATACAATCATGGTAATTAAACTTATGCTCTTGTGAAAAAATCCGGACTATAGTGAATACAAACTGATCGAAGCCGCACTATGCGAGATATTACATGTATTTGATGTGCAGCGTGGATTAGGATGGATATGGATTGAGTTAGCAGTTATAATTTATGCCTTGGAATTGTTTTTCGTGTCGGTGGATGAAGATGCGGCGGCGGTTTCGGTCGCATCGTCGCCGCTGATAAACGGCGCCCCCCATTTTTCAATTTGGGGCGCGCGTCCTAATTTATTCCGAGTGCCGGATTGTACGCCCTCCACCCCTACCGTTCACACATAAATCACGTCCGCAACAAACGTAAATATGTCAGAAGGAATCGACAGACACCATGAGCGAATCGGATGGATTCTTTTCAAATGGGTCCGAGCAAACGTCATCACAACTCTTTCTATTCCATCTACGAAACAACTCCGACTTTGTGTACTTGCATGGATGTAGTGGTACGTACAATGGAGTATCGGCGAGAATGGGGGATGATCGCAATTACGCCTTCCCTTCATCCACCACATATGCACACATTGATTCACCCACGCTCCGGCGTCAAACAATACTAACAATTGTTGTGTATTCTGCACATGAAACTAACTATACACTGGCTAAACACTCGTTGATGATATCGCAGCGATTGTTCTAATAAATTAATTAACGGCGTTAATTGCAGCAATGCTAATCACATCCTCACCAATTTCGATCCATCTTCACAGCATCTTCTCCATAATTTAATTTCACTCTCATCGACGAGATTTTGACACAATTAAAAGCCCTTTACTTCCCTTACAACCAACATTTACTAAACAAATATAAATCAAAATTCATGTTTATCATATTCATATCTTATATGATCTTTTTTCAATACTTTTACATCAGTATTTTGAACTACTTTTTTAATTCTAGTTTTAGAATGTTTTTTGATATTTTCCAGCAGAAAGTTCATGATCGATATCATTAATTTAATATTATCTTTAATGACTGGATTTAATCAGAATACAGAAATCACAATGTGATTTCGTATTTCGCGCCCCCAATTTTTTGCTTGAATAATTTTGCGCCCCCTGTATATAAGATAACATGTTAGATGAGAGTAATTAAGTCTTTAACAAATTTGAAATGTCTTGTAATTATTCTCCTTTTGAAGAATAAGTTAAGAAATTGGAGATCTTACCTTTGGCCTTGCCTCACAGTTTGAAAACCGTTGCAATAGGATATTCTTTCTCATCAAATTATTTTGTTTAGAATATATTTCTTTAACAAATAACGTAAGTTCTTGACTACTGTATTTTCGAACTTTCTAGTAAGAAAGTTGATAATAAGCTTTAATTTAATATAGTTTAAAACAATGTTTCTAAAACTTTTGCACTAATTTGTTTTTTGCGAAAAACATCCCGGACTGATCTGTTGTCAACTGTTTACACCAGAGGTTCTCAAACTTTTTTGTGTCGTAGACCCCTTGCCATGTTTTTCGGGTTTGGGTAGACCCCCTNGAGACTGTGCGTATGCTTGTAACAAGATGATACTGGTATATCATTATGTGGAGGTTTTTACAAGTTCAGTGTATGTTGAGATCTGATCTATATCGAAATCCCGACTATATCAAAATCCCGACAACCATAATCCCGACTGTATCGAAATCCCGACAGTGTCTTTCATTATTATAATGTATACAATAACATTTTTAAATTATTCCGAAACGTAGTCACCATCTATTATTATTTAACTATTATTTAATATTA
>NW_017096069.1:83721-116628 GCF_001412225.1 Nicrophorus vespilloides
AATTATCTTTATTATAATACATAAATGAATAAAATAATTATAATGAAACACTATGAGCTATTCCGCGAAGATAACTCATTAATGATCTGTTTTGTCGATCATTTACAATAAAAGACACTGTCGGGATTTCGATAAGTCGGAATTTTGATACAGTCCAGATTATGGTTGTCGGGATTTTGATATAGTCGGGATTTCGAATGTCGGTGTTTCGAACGTCGGGATTTCGAATGTCGGGATTTTGATTGTCCACATTGTGGACCCCCATTTTCATTTCATGGACCCCCAATTTTTTTTTTCGCTGACGTAGACCCCTTGCAGTTTGTCATAGACCACTGGGGGTCGATATAGACCACTTTGGGAATCACTGGTTTACACTAACTAGACATAACTAGAACATAAACTAGATTTTATAATAAATAAATTGAAACTACATAAAGGAGTTTCTTAGTAATATGTTAATAATTGGTACTATTTAATATTTCAATTATTAATCTCTTTTATAATTAGAAAAATTTTAAAAATGAATTAATATTGTTAATTAAATTAAATAATGATAATTATACTAAATGAGGAGATATAGTTTATATCAGTGGTTTCCAAACTTGATGTTACTACGCATCTCCCCTCCATTTAATAAAATTGATAAAAGTTTAGCAGTCATTTGGAAAATTGCTCACTGTGACTAATATTCGCGCCTCCCCTTAGACTAGTCCGCGCCTCACAGTTTGGAAAACGCTGGTTTGTATATAGCTACGATAGTTATACAATTAACTTTTGAAATAATTGCTGTAAGAAAAAAAGTATTGTCAAGTGATTACATTCACATTGTTTGTATAATTGATTGAAGCTGTATTTAGTTAAGTGAATTTCTTGCCGATGTTCATTCATGTTCTTGATCAAATCATTCTGATCATAATCCTGTTATGGAGTGGAGCGTAACGGTTTCGGGTGGGCTGTTCCGCGCTAATGGAAAGCACCATATTGTCCGCGTTCAGGCACGAAAAAAAAAAAGGAGAGAAAGAGGAGTTTTCGGCCCGAAGCTTCCCCAAAGTTAATGGCTTTTCGGTGTGATTGTGGTTACGTAAAGCCGACAGTCGACAGAAAGACCGTTTCCGCCATTGAATTCGTCTGCACAGCATCCCATACACACGCACACACTTGCAAACATACATACGTACATACACACACACATATGGATGCAAGTGTCGAAGAGTTGGAAGATTCGAGCGTCCCGCGGAGAATGTATGGATGGAAAGTGAAAGTGAAATTGATTTCCGTAATCCTTCTTGATGTGCAGATCCTGGCTGGCTTCGGCTTATGGTTTTGATACAAAATTGAATTCGAAAGGGCGGCGTTGAGGGACGATTCTCAACAATATGCACACGGATGCCGCAGCAATTTCTTCACTCGGGAAAGTCAAGACACAAACGAATGAGAAAAATATAACAATCACATTGCTTTTAGTATTTAGTGTCTTCAATTATACTAGAATTTACCGATTTAAAGGCAAAATGTTAATGTATGAAATGAAATAAAGAATATATGTATTTCTATTACATATTACCGGTATTTTTAAATTTAAAAAAAACCGGTATTTCAATTTTATAAACTTCTGAAAGAAAAAAAACACTAAATCTAGATGTATTTAAGCGGTTTCGGTATGCCGTACTCGTCTGAAGCATTCCATAAATAAGCTCTGCCATTTGTTGACCGACCTTTAAAAGGGCCCATAAATAAACTTATCTTCGACCGACCGCAAAAAATGGACCTCTACATTCACTGTATTCGCTTTTTATACACCGCTTGGATCATCATCGTCCTGCGATTCTCCTCACTGTTAGTTTTTTTCTTCTAATATTGTCCTTCATTTCTTTTCTTTTTATACATGTCTGTTTCAGAAGCAAAACGAACGTTCGAAAATTGTAAAAAAAAAATAAATAAATCGGGAATGAATAAAATAAGGAGTGCAACACCGAATAGCCAGATACAATAAGGGAATCGAAGAAAGAAAAACAACGCGTGCACAAAGGGATGGAGACCGTGAGAAGGATAAAGGGATCCTTTATTGTCCTGGAGACTCGTCACGCGGACGTTTCACAGTCCGTAAATTTTAAGGGCGAAATAAATTTCTTGGCTACGTATTTATTCCGACTTCTTCCTCCTTTTTTTTTTCTTCGTCCTGTATCTTCGTCCCTCCTCCGTGTATACCAATCTTTTTTTTTTTCCAGCTTTGTTTTCAGCAGAAACCGATCAATCTAATTGGATAGCTCGCCCACCCCCTCCCAAACTTCGAGCAGACCCTCAATTATATTTAATTTTGTTTTGCCAAATAAATCCCATTCAAATCAATTTCAGCATTTTCAGCGAGAAACTACGCCGAGAGCGAAACGAAGGCCGAACAAATAAAGACGACTTTTAATAGGCTATGAATATTTTATACTTGAGAATACTTCGTGCAGATTGATCATTTCACCAATAAATAAAATTATTATTATTTAACAAAAATTTGCATACCTTCTCAAAAAGTTATAATTATTTTTTTTTTATAAAGTTAATAAATATATTTATAAATTATATGATAATATTGTGTTCTGTAATTATGTAAATCTTAAACAATGCAAATTAAGGAATAATTATATAAATTTATACTCGTATTTATTTTACGGTGATATTCATGATAATATGTATTTTCCTATTATAATTATTATATTATATTTAACAGAATGTTTATTTTTTTGCATGAAGTCAAGCACTTTGGATTTTGTGTTCTAGTTTGTTTTGTTGGTGAAATTTTGAGCACGAAATCGTGTTACCATTATCTGGTTTACGTAATTTGAGGGTGTTTGAAGAGATATCGGCACGGAAGATAGGTAGCTACTACCTCTTGGGCCTTGGGGAGGACGAATTCCCGACAACAGGGGATTGCCTCGGGCCGGATCTCTATAACCGATATCCAGCTCTCAGTCATAGCGTCGAGGAGACGATGATACGTACATCATTCCTCGCAGAAGACCACACCCAACTGAACTATACAAAATATGATGTTCGAAATACATAACTAAACCCTATAAATATAAGTTTGTTAGCAAGGAAATAATATAATCAAAGTTATGTAATGAAAGCTATTTCTATTTAAAAATAATTACAGTACATGTAAATATATACATAAGCGAGTGTATGAATTCTCCACCAATCCAATTAAGTAAGTTAATCATTATAATCGGAGAGACTTGAAAGGGTATTGATTACGTTTATTATACCGAGTCTACTGCTCATTGAAAGTTTAACATCAAATTAGGACTAATTACTTAAAGGATATCAATTGGTTGTTAGTATTATTTATTAATTTATTTAATGATTTTGTTTATTTTGTAAGTAAGTAAATGGGAGTAATCTGATGTATTTAGTCTGCATATGAGAGTTAATTGTAAATACGATATGTACAATTCACCGGAAGCAAGCAATTAATAAATATATCAGCTGTATTTAGATCGACTAATGAGGCTTTATGTGTTCGAATACGCACAAGCATTGCTTCACTCTATACATACGTAATACCGTTGTTTCGTCTTTAATTGATTTTTGTGGAAATACAGGTATAATTGGATCCAATCCAATCGTTTTCTCTTACACCTTCTTTTATATTTACTTGTTTTGCTTTGTTCCTTTACTTCTTTTACTTTTACACTCAAAAAGGAGCAGCTGCAATTAGAGATGTAATTGACGTACAGACGAAGTAGAAAATTGACGTGGCGAAAGCATAGACACAAGTTGTTTCTTATATGTTTCTTTCATTTCGATTCTAATGAAATTGAAAATACCATTTCATCAAGTGGATTAATCTAAAAAATGATAAAAATTTTATAACTTTTCATATAATATTTATATTTTATGATATTATTTAAAGTAAGATTAACTACTAATTGTAAGGTGGAAGGACCTATAGTCAATAGCTAACATATAATTATTATGTATTTTATTATGATATAATTGATATTTTATACATACTTCATTTTAAATTGTTTGGAACTACAAAAGTATGTCTATACGATTTAAAAATTCTACATTTATCAAAATTGAACCTTTATTACATCAATGAAAAATCGACAAAAAGATTAAACTGCAATCTGTACTGTTTGTATGATACTCAAGTTGTTAAAGTTGAAATAACTAAAGATTGATTCTTGAAAATACAATACATTTTATCGTACTATAACGTAACATATAACGTAATATTTATAATATTTTTGGTATCACGAGCTGTGAAATTTGAATCAAAAGAGGTGAATTCCAACCATCACCAAACTAATTAAAAGTTATATTTATTGTTCATGTAATGTTCATATCTTTCTATACATTCTTCAGATATATCTTATATTTTAAAACTCAAGTATATAAGTATTGTTGATGTATGCAATGTATGTAACTTTTTACAAAAGTCTGAAATGTTGCAATAAATACGTTTAGAATGATATTTTTGTAGGATTTCGAACATTCCATGTTGCATAGCAAGGAAAACGGTGTAAATAAATCCCATGTCGAATGCGATTTGGTTCCTAAGTCGTGTCAAAGTTGTTTGACGGGGTTTGCCTTATCGTGCGCAGGCAGCGCCAGAGGTCCTTGCATCCTTCATCGGTTACACACCGCACCGCTTCATCCATCAGGATTGATATTCAATAAGCGCTGTCACCGACGACTTTAAGTCACATCGATTCTGCATAAAACTCACCTCGACATCATTGATGAACCAAGTGACGTTCATTGGCGGATAAGATCCTGGTGTGGTGCAGTTCGCTCTGATCTTCGCCCCAGGTGCGACCTTCTGCACGTCCGTTCTCAATACTGGTCCTTCATCAGGAATATCTTAAAAAAATATTCATGCAAAATTAATGCAACTAAATATGCATTCAAATCTAAAATAATCTAATTAACATTAGCGCACTTTACTCTAATTACGACATCAATAATTATTTTCATCTCGGCAAGCTTTCATTAATATTTAAACATTTTAACATGGAATACGTTCTTTTTTTTGTGTAAGGTTTTCATTTCATCCTCATCCGCTCTTCGCCAGTACCTTTTCATTTATTCCCCTTGAGTTCTGCTCTTTGCATACAAATTGAAAATAAATACAACGAATCCGTTTATATTCATCCCTTTTTATTGTCGATTTTTTGCATTAAAATATAACTTTCACCCATAAATATTACATATTTATATTTTCAAAAATTATTTTCTACGATTGATTTTACAATTTTTCTATAACAAATATTTATAATATTGCTTTTCATTGATTCCTATTTTGTATATGTTAATACAAAAAAATATATTTCAGGTAATTTAAATCTTTCCATAAAGAAATTATTATTATTAGTAATTAATAATTTAACAATTTCTATTTTATATTTATTTTTAATTGTTTTTTTATAATTTTTTAAAATTTTCCATTATATACACTGAAATTCTGTTTTATCTTCACGTATTTATCAATAGAAATCATAACTTTTTTTTTTCAAATAATCTTATGACTGATTTATCTAATTTTGCTGTATTTTGAATACAATTGTAATATAAATTGGCGAGTTCCTACAACGCGCTAAAAATATTGGGACAACTCTTGTCATTTGTTTTATCCATCATTTGTATTTTCTAAAGGGTGTCCCAAAATTAACGAATGATTTGAATTTGCCGCCCTTTGTACAGTTAAGTGTCAAATTGTTTTTTGTTTTGGGGTTTCCAACACTTTAGTGCACAACTGGCGGCAAATTCAAATCTTGAGTTAATTTTGGGACACCAAATATCATACAACGCGTAATATACTAATCGTGTTATATGTGTGTCTACTGTATTGCATATATAAAACTGTAAAATTCTTCTGAAATATTGAATATAAAAATGAAATCGAAAAGGAAAAGGAAACTGTTGTAAAATAAAGCAGATAATTATTTTTTTTTAAATCTAGGATATTTTAGCAGTTATTTGTAAAATACAGACAAATTTGTATTTTAAATTACAAGTAATGCGAGAATTGCAGTTTTGATAATTCGTCGTATATGTATGTATTACGTCAGTGGGATTTTGTCGGTCGTGTTTATGGTTGAATCCATGTTTACATCGTGTCCGGATTTAATATTTAGGGCCCCCATCAAACCGACGTCCGTCATCAATCGAGGACGATAAATTAGTTTCGCGATCCGCCGTCACCGCCGACGCTCAATTATTGTCCTTGATGAGCTGTTTACTGTAAAACGACGACCTAATTGCCGTCCGCCGCCGCAATCAAGGACCAAATGGTTTATGACAATAATAACCGCATTACAACGCTCCGTCCTCCAACATCGACACCATTGCAATAACAATAACATCACTTCTAGCAACAACAACAACAACAACAGAAACAATGTAAACGAACGCACGTAGCACGATTATATATTAAATTAATGACAAAGCTACCAATTCATTATATTGTATCAATCCTGCTCAATTCGCCACGAATTTCGATTCAATCGCGTTTAATTATTCACCTGATATTATAGTGCGTTTTCAATCTTCAATCCATTAGTGATACACACGAATCGTTATTACTATAACAAACTAACGCAATTATTGAATATTGGTAAATAATTTATATTCACAATTAACGTGAAAATTTAGTTCAGTTTCCATTATTTTAATGATATCATTAAAATTTTATCTATCGCAGTAATAAAAATAATTTCAAGTTTTACGTAAATATTATTTCTTAAATTTATATTTTACAAATATATATTTTAAACTAAATAGTAATTTTGAATCAAAGTGAATATTCCGAACGTTTTTGAACTGAATGTTTTAGAATGTGATGCGGTTTACAAGGAACCTTGAGATTTCGATGATAATTTACAGAGATAGGGATTGAATTTGCGAAATGAAATGTAGTTGCTTCAATTGAAGTGCTATAGATATGCAGGTAATTAGAAGGAGATTTTGGTGTATCCGCGTTTATCGTCGGTGTACGTCTACTCCTCGAAGTCTCCCCCTTAATCCTAATTAGATCCTCTTTAGTAATCTTAATATATTCCGTTTATGATTGCAGCGGCACGGAAACATGGAATCTGTGTGCCAATTAAAGCGAAAGCTCATCGACAAAGTCAAACTATTGCATTTCAATAACGTAATTCTGGCGAATCCCCAAAATCTTATCGCAACAATTACCTTTGAAAACTATCTAATTAGCTATAATCAATGCAAAATGAATAATATAATATTTTACGTTACAATTAATAAGTGTATTTTTTTTTTGAGAAATGAATTTTCCCGGGAATTTCGGGAAAATAAAAAAAATAGTTTAATTTGTACAAAAACTAAGAAACAGTTAGATATTTCTATAAAAAAGTCAAGAAAGTTCTAAAAGGTCTAACAGTATAGTTCCTAATTAAATAGTATTAGTCAGAAAATTATAAAGAATTTATTTTTATTAAAAATTCCATAATTTATAAATTAACTCGTAAGTACTGCGGATGGGTCAGACTGACCCACCTGATATTTATTTTTATTCGCATTTGATTGTAATTGACCCGTCCATAGCAAATATATAGTTCTTGTAATATCATCAACATTGGTTTCTCATATCCAGTATACACCATACAAAACACCAAAAAGCTGACTTTTTTTTTGTCCAAGAAAGAGCAAAAATCAAGAAACAAAATCAGTTTTAGTTTCTGTTAAATTGATTAAATGATAAGAGTTGAAATGTGATTATAGTATAATCAATCATTTCTTCTATTTCTGAAATATTTAATAAAGGGTCACTTTGACCTTGACTTGTGTTTCTTTATTTGTCCGCAGTATTTGCAAGTTAGGATTAAAAACTAGATAGATCAAACTACAGATTTCTTTATATTTTATAAATGAGATGAATATTTGGTACAGACACAATCTTGTAATAACAATTTGATATTAAATTTCTTTCATGAAAATGTTACGTAATTTAAAGAACATCTTTTCAAATCCTGACGATTCATTAGGTGAAAAGTGAGAAGATAAAAGGACAAAAAGGGTAATTTTCATTAAGTGTCTTGGAGGTTCGGCTCTTGTCTGGCAGGACATTTTTTCTGCGTCTTTTATTAATTCTTTTTTACTTGTTGTACGCCTCCATGCTTCAAGTGCACCCTATTGTCTCCTCCTATTCAGTTATTTTTTTTTGTTGTTGTCTTTAATAGTTAGTTTTCGTTCTCTCTTTTTTTTTTACCTGCAACAAGTAGATGCGCTGCACGTATCTCGGTATGGAAGAGGGGTGCGTCTGCAGAAACTTCGCACTTAAACTCCCCCGAAGTCTCCCTCTCGACGTCCTTCAGGGTGACTTCCCTCGAATTCGATCGGTACAACTGGAACAATTTGCATGCGTTTAATTCACGAACGCCAGAGAAACAATTCAAACGGCATATTAAACGAAAATTACAGAACAATTCCGGAAATGGAGAGGGGTGCGTTCTGTAAGGAAGAAGGTTTTATTTTTATGCGAACATCCGTCTCGACGATCGCACAACGAAACATTGCATTTAATTATAGAGGATCAAGAGTATTTCAGGAATGCGAATGAAAAAAAAAACCGTAGTGATTACGTTCGGAAAATCTAAAGACATTAATACCTGGTAAACAACCGCATTCGGAACTTTTCCATTTGTTGAGTGAATTTTTCCGAAAGTTTCATCGTATTTTCCGGTATTAATGTTAATGCGTCCAGACCAAATCGGAATTAATGCTTGGTTACGTAAACCGCCGAACTATCCGAACTTCCGCAAGTTAAATCACATCTAGTCCTGTTGGCCGAGGCAAGATTACGTTGGCGCGAAGTTATAACTGCAATTGACCCGATAAAAGCGAATGCAAAACAGGGAGGATTCACTCGGCTTGTTATCCGAGTGGCAAGTAATGGAATTGCGTCATCAATTTGCGTAGAAAAGAAAGGAAAAATGCTAAAGGTAAGCGAGTATTATGGTTAATACTGGACAAGTCTATTCGTTCTTTTAATGAACATACTGCAGTAATAAATATTGTAGATATCAGGAAACGGGTTAAATAATGCACAGCAAATTGCATTACGCAGACAATTTCAACTAATTAACGTCAATTAATATTTGAAGTACTGTTCTAATCATCCATAGTGTCTCTGAATTGTTTTGCAAAGACAAGAATAATAATTAGAAACAAAACAAAAAAATATATATTCACGTTGAAAAGATTAGAGTTGTTTATAATCAGTGTAAAGATGGAAAATAAGAAAACAAATCAGGATTAAATATAAAATATACTTAAAGATGTTGAAATTAATAAAAATAGTAAAATTTGAAATTATGGAAATTTGAAAACAGTAATATTTTCAACTAATTAATTTTGACGATTTGACCTTCTGAAAACTATTGTCGTCAATCTCATGTATTTCTAAAACAGTATAAATGATTGATTGATATATTTGCATCTATATAAATTATGAAAAATACATTAAAGTACTATTCATTTCTTTTATTATAAATAATTGACAAATTTGATAAATTGTGTGTTTCAAAAAATTAAATACATCTAGACGAAAGCGCTCAGGACAGAAGGGTTTGAATTTTAATAAAATATGAAAATTCTCGTGGATTCGACGTGGTTGTTTTACTGCGCGCTTTTGTTACGGCGCCAGTTGAATCTATATGACAAACTGTTGTATGATTTTGAATTTATCTAAAAATATTGCTATTTTTTTAATATTTTCCAAAAAAGCTAATGCCATCATAATATTAATAGTTAATTAATGGTGTACTATATAAATTTATGAAAAATAATATGAAAAACTGATGTATTCAATATTTTATTTATTTAACTAAATTAGATCAAATTAGAAGTATACAATTTGTTTCTTCTCAAAATAAGTATTTTAAAGCTGCGATATTTAGTTATTGGGTCTAAATATCATTAAAATACATTAAAATTAATCAATTCGAAAAATTGAAGCAGATTGATTTGTTGAGCAAAAAATAGACTTGCCTAACGCTGAAACTTATTACACAATTCAATATATCATAAATTATTGATATTATGATTCTATTATTAAGATTGCTGAAGAATTGAGTATGTCTTGATTATTAAATAATAGTTATTTGTCTTTTGTAGAAAAACAATATAAGAGGAATAATGAAATCGCGAATGTAAAGATACTTGTATAATATAATTTGATATGCTGAAGGTATGGTAATAATTAGTTTAGTAGAAGATCAACGTTGGGGAAGGGAATGGAAGGTTTCGTCGTGGTCTCCACAAGGGATATGGAAATTTGTATAACACTGTAGCATTCTTAAAGCGACTTATTAGGTGTTGTAGCATTTAATTAAGCAAAGTTGGTGCGGTGCCGCGGATCCGATACAATTAATTCTAGCACCTTATTGTTCCGACCTAGTCGTGTTGCTCGATTTGCCAACCCCCGAGTTTCTCTCCTTTTCCACCACCGCGGGGAAGGGGTTCGAATTTGGATTACTCGCATTCACCCGCCCTCCTTCTATATTGCACGTAGGATATGGTCGTGCCTCGCGCATCCACCGAACAATCCCCAAAAACCCTCCCTCACACCCTCGCATCACTAGTTTCTGTCTCGCTTTCTGTATGTGAAACTAATTATCAAGAGAGAAGTTCGCACCACACATCGAATACCAATAACTCCAACCATTTGTACCTGCTGTTCGGAATCGGAGGAAAACTCATGCATTGCGATGCCCACAATAGGGTCTCATTGCGACAATTCACTCGGAAACATAACACTGAATTATTAAGATCCGAAAAACAATCGGATACAAAATTTGATACACTCCGCGCAATAAAAGTGTGTCGGCTATAAACGGAACGAGAATGGATGCAACGCTTTCATCTATACGAAAAAAAAAAGGGGGTAGAAAGTTTTATTTTCGATTTGGATGGGGGGCGCAGATAAGCGATCCTCTGCGGGGGAATCAATAGAAAAGCAAGTAAGCAGCATCGAAAAACGCGACCACCCGGCTGAAACAGAAGCCGTAAAAATGTTTTACATTCAACCGCTCCACTTGAGCCGATCGATTTTCAATTTTTATTCCATCTCTTTCTCATCCTTTCCATCTATCTCTCAATTATTTTACGTGTATGTGTCCTTTCTGTTTACTTTTTTCTCTTCCAGGTGCGAGGATGAACCTAAACTTGGAGCCCTCTAGGTTCAGTTTAAAGTTTAATTAAATCCGCAAGCAAATTCCCACCCGTTTGCGGTCTCACAAAAATGTTCACTCCGACGTGATTCAATACTACCTCACGTTCCTTGTACATTTGTGTACCCTTTTTTTTTCTGTTATTTCGGATACGCATTTGGACGGATTTTCGGATCGTAACGCACTAAGAACTCTACCATCTGCTCAACAACAAATGGCCCCGTTTTACGACCATCCGCAAAGTCTTATCGGATAAATTAACGCACATCAAACACTGTAATAATTACGGGCACATTTTACTATTGCATTAAAAAAAAAACATCACTGCGGTATATCATAAACCTGGTTTATTGCAAACTATAAAGATAATATTATTTTATATATTTTTTTATATATCAATCAAATTGTAAATTGACATTAAATTCATTTTATTGACTTCTATTCAAAAACCTTTTTACAACAGTATTGCAATAAATATTATTATTATAAATACAAAAAATAATCCCGAAACTAGATTGAATAATTTTCATTTATTAAAATAAATCAAAAAAAATATATAACAACTGCAAAGGATCAATTATTTTTTCGTATTTTTTCTTAATATTTATTTATAGGTTTTTAGATGAAAATAACATTACTTATGAAAATCGCAACCTAAGAAAAAAAGAAAGATAGTTTTACCACAAAGCGGAATTCTTGTTATTGAAAGTACTTCAGTATTGACAAGCTATGGAAGGATATCTAATTAACGTTATAAACAGGTTTTTAATATGCAGAAGCGGTAATATGATTAGTAAAATAATAAAAGCATAATATTTTTTGGTTGTCAATGCCAAGTATGTATTAATTAATTAATGTGTAATTTGGCTGTAAATTGAATATAATTTCCGTAATTTATTGAAAAGTTTTCGAAAGTTTGATTGGACTTTAACTTTGTTTAACGGTGTTTCGGTTACGAGGAGCAGACGTAAATGGTGTAACGATTCTTCGTGATTTCGAATGTTTGTTAATGGGTCGTGTGGAGATTGTTAACGCGCCTGTATACAAGTGGGGCCGTTAATGCAAGCAGTTGTAAGATGTTCAAGAGTGTTCTAGGAGTGGCCTAGCTTGTGGGGTTTTCTGTTAGTGGGTGGTGGTAGGGCGTCCCGACGCTGACCCGCCGCAATCCCCGAACCATCACACCGACTCATCCTCCCTCTTACATCGAACACATACACACGTCCATGTATAGAATAGACCATATCCTCTCTCTGGAAATGGCTGGACCCTTCTTAACGGAAATTGGATGTTTATTGGAATCAAGTACGGCCGGCGGTTATCGGGGATTGCATTACGACGCGATTTACTACTGAGAATATTTCACGCTCGTTCCATTATGGACCCAAAACTATCGCAGTTTGGATAAACATTCGCTAAAACACGAGCTTCAAATGAGGACGATGACTTCAGTAGTAGCAGAAGCAGCAGAAATATTTCATCAAACGCATACATTTATTCTTCGCGTGACCGCACGTGCAATTTAAATATTTCTCAGGGATGCTTGCGTTGCATCTGGACTGAATATACTCCTCGTATATATGTATTCTATCTCTATCCAATATACTCAAACTTTTCAATCAACCTATACATATTTGTTTTCCTTTTTTATCATCTTCTTTATATTTCGTCCTTTTACAACGCTTCAATAGTCAATCGATTTAGAATTACACAATGTAAGTTTATGTAAGATATTTAGTTATATTACTTTCTGTTCTTTATTGTGTTAAGTATAATTATTGGTGTTACAATTGTTACTGAACAGTATTCATGTACATTAATTGACTTATTTATATTAATTTTATTATATTTAATAAATTAAATTCCTTTTTACACTGACTGTGAATTTATAAATAACTGAACGGAAAATTTGAATTATTTATTGGATATATGAAATATTGTGAATACGTTTTGAGCAGAAATATATTTAATAATAAATTAGGGCCTGCAGTTATATAATATTGATTTTTATTTTTTGTTTACATTAAAACTTATTTTGCAAGTAATACTTTCCATTTTCCCGGTGGATAATTATCATTTTGATGATTTAAACATTAATAATTACTTAAATCTATATACTAAATCTAGTGGTTTGCAACGCTTCAGCCTGTTTGTGGTTTCAGTGTTGTCGAGTAGACCAATAGCCAGAACATTAGTATGTGACTCCACTCTATCTTGGTATCTACTACTAAATGTTGCTATTGTATCCTCGACCATATCTATATGAAGATCTTCGTGTATTTGTTTATTCTTGAAGAACCATGGAGCCCTAATAATATTTCTTAGGCATTTTGATTGGAACCTTTGTATAATTTGTATCTTCGATTTACTGGCCGCACCTTAAAATTGGATACTAGACGTCCATACTGGTTTTAGTATTACTTTGTATATAAGTAATTTATTTTCAATTAGAAGCCAGTTCTAAATTTTATTTCTAATTGCTCCCTCTTAGCTTAAATGTGATCTTTCCGGGTGAATCTTCTGTTGAGATGCATTCCTATATATTTAACTTTTGTTGCTTTGGTCAGATCTTGTCTATTAAGTCTTTAGCGTGAATGTGATATGCACGGATTTCATTTCGTTAACTGCATATTCTCCATTTTTTAAGCCTGAGTATATATTTGAAAGTAATTTATATTATATAATTTATTTATGAATTTAATATGTTATCAAAAGCGCGCATTAAAAAAACCACATCAAATGCACGAGAGTTTGTATCAATTTTTAAAATACAAAACCTAGCCAGTTGATCCTAATCTTAGGCAGAAGAGTATATATGGAAATGCATATTCTTGCAATGGTGAATGAATAATTTTTAAAATACATTCATTTGATGTGGTTGTTTTACTGCGCGCTTTTGTCGGATCACCACAGAACTGAAAATCACTTAAATGACTTGGACTCATTAGGAATCTTCATATCCGTATGAATTGAAAAAGATTCACATAAATCCTCAAACATTAATGGCTATGACCTTTCATCAGATTATCATTTATTTCGAAGTTTGAAAAACTTTCACTAGCTATGATGACCTAAAGTCGCACTTGGTTCAGTTTTTTGCTGATAATGACCAACAGTTTTATGAACGCGGAATCATGAAGTTTTTCAGAAAATTGACAAAAATGGAAAATATGTAATTGAATAAAGTTCATAATTGATTAAAGTTTAAAAAAACCAATATTTGTGACTAATAAATATTATTATTATTATAAATTAGTTTTTTTCAAAATTATCGGGTAAAATTAAAAGAAATTTTCAATATAATTAAACTGACGGACGGGTCAATCTAAAGTTGATTTTGTTTCGAAAAAAAAAAGAAAATGCAAATACCTAATACTCGTTGTTTTAATCTCAAAGTGTTTGCCGTTCATTTCCATAATGATTCTTTCATACGTCCCAGAGGGATCTCATTAAAGCCTTAATTAATACTAGTAGACCCGGCACTTGGCTCCCTAACGAAGTTAAATAAATAACGAGAACGCACGGTATGGAAAAGCGGGAGATAAAAAAAAGGGGGGGCGAGAGCAGTCACGAAATAATGCCGTCGACGAAGGATGAAATAAAAGAGAGAAATAAGAAGAAACACATACATAAAAAAAAAACAGTGCATCGGAATTTCCATGTAGAGGAAAATACGCTAACAATTTGACCGCATTATTAGCGAGGAATCGGCGATGCATTAATCATGCATTTGCCGAATATATAAATGATCCAATTAATTATAATTGGATGGAAGAGTTGGATGTACGTTTAATTGAAAGGTTTTTATATGTATAATATGTATTTTGTGGGCGATCGATGGCATCTTTAACTTCCCGATAGCATCCGGTGTCGGAGCCTTCAATTTCCGGCTAGTTTCCGTTCGACTCTCAGCCTCTTTTTCTCTCGGTGTGTATTCCTTCTTCCATTGAGGGATATATCCAGCTTAGACAGCAGAAAATGGGGAGTAATATAGTTTTTGGCACAATGGCGAATTGACCCAGATCTTTATTATTTGTTGTTTGCGAACGCGCATCCCATTCATTTTGGGGCCATGTTTAAATCCGTGCCCCGCGTTGCTGAATAGAGGGGCTGAGAGGATTGGGAATGGAAGGAAGAGACGGTGTCGTGAGGATTATGAGGAAGGCTCGTCATTTATTATTCCTCTTCCACCGTTAATAACTATTATGATGAATGACACCGAATAAATGATCAGCGCTTTGCATCTCTTACCGTCTCTTGATTAGTCCGATTAACTAGAAATAACTTCATTCATTAATTGAAATAAATAAATGCAACCTCTCTTAATATTTTTATTATAGCATTATGCATGAGTTTTCCAATTGCCCGCTTGTTCTGCATTTCGATTAGATGATTTTTTTAAATTTGCCGCTTTTCTTAGTTGTTGAATTTGTATATTATTTTAATTTTCTATTTGGGTCGATGCGTTTTCTAAATTATTTTTGGTTAGTGGATGGGTATAATTAACGTTTCGGCGGCGTGAAAAGTCGGTCGGCTAACGAAGGCGGCGGATTTATAGTGAACGCCGCGGCCACCGGGAGCAGTAATGAATCTTTATTATACTTTGTTCTACAAGCCAGGATTTTAATATAAAATACATTTGTCACCGGGGAAGGTTTCGGGCGGTGGGCGCCCTCGCGGCGCTTGTCATCGGAACCCACCCTTCGAGCATTAAATCAGAATCCGCGCCACCGTCACTAATTTCATGAAAAATGTTACAATTTGCTACTTACCACTCTTCGGCACTTCCTACATCCTTTATTCACGGAAATTTAACAAATTAATCACATTCTCAACTTATATTTTTACAAAATTTATTAATTGTAAAACATGAATTATATAATTAGTAATTCATATGAGAAGAGAAATACCTAATTGCAAATTTTCTCTATGTCTATTTTTGTGAAGTAAATCATGAATTATTGAGCAAGTTATACAAGCATAGGTTGGGTCCTGAGGCCCTTATGGATAAGCCAACCTTATAAATATATAGATGGTAAATTTTAGTGTATGCATCGGGAAATGAAACTCGATACATTTGTTTAAAATTAGATATCATTATTTACGACTTACTCAAATCCGATTTCAATAGTTATATTTAATTTCAAAATTAATATGGAAAATAACAGCAATTAATTTTAAGCAACCTCTCAATTCTTATTCTATGACCAGGAATTCCTAAATTTCCAGACCTAATATATTTCTGTAAAACTGTATCAGACAACTACGTTAATTAAATCAATATAGGATGGTGTGGTTTTCATCTTTTGACATACCAACCAAATTATTGGATAATTCCTCTTTCCTGTACATTTTCTAGAAAATTATAAAAAGTAAACTTATTTTGTTAATTAACTCTATAAATATATTTTTATAATCCACTGCTTTCATATAATTCCTATAGAAATCCATTTGTTTCTTGCCACTTATGTAATACTTTTAACAGAACATTGCTCTTTTACATTTCACAATACTTTTTTTGTATCTATGATTTTTTTCTACATTTTTTTGACTCCAAGTGATTTCGGAGTTGTTCAATATTTGTACTTTTTTTTCACGAAGCAAATATTCTATAAAGATTATAGTTTGAAGGTATAACATCATGTGAATATGGTCGATGTTACAGAACTTCTATATCAAACTCTCTTATTTTGTCCTAACTAATCCTTGCTGCGTGTGGTATTGCATTATCATGCAACATAAATCTTTTTTGATTGTTTACTAAAACTGGTCGTTTTTACCCATTTGAAACCATTTATAGCACTTTCGAGGATTCCAGATATTTTCATAAATAACATAGATGTTCTGGTAACTTCTTTTGATTTCAATCTTTTATAAATAAAAAACAAAATAAAATATCGAAAATTTATCTTTTCAAACTCTTGACTATGCAGTTTTTACTATAAAACTATCAAAACAGAAACATTACTAACAAAGCTTCAAAACGATACTCAAAGCCAACCGGTTACAAACTGGTTTCAAGTCATTCAAGTCATATTTTTGTGATATTTGTTGATGATATTAATAATTAAATGTAACAATATGAAGTGCATGAAAACAATATGTTTATAGAAGTTTATGTAATATAGCAATGTCATCTTATGTAAATTTAACAAAACTATTCGGATCCGAATGTGTATGATGATTTCGGTGCAACCGCAACCAGAATCCCGGTAATCACGCATATCCGGATTTGAAATTAAGATTTGATGATCAATTTGACATCCGGCGTAATCAAATCCGGCGATGCGCACATACATGCGAGAATTCATCCGGCAAATGCAACCATAGCAACGATTTGTTGCGAAGCGTAGAGAAACAGAGAGAGAGAGAGAGAGAGAACGATTGTATCTTCAAGGAGGAAAATAAAAATTTCCCACGGGATTGGACAAGGACCTTTATTTTCTATACGCCCCACGATGCGATCAGTTAATTCCGTGAGAAGTACATTTTCTTTATTAAACATTGACAAATTTCCTTCGGCCCCCGAAGCAAAATTTACGGCCATCGGTAATCGTTGCCAACGTTCCGAGACGAAACTAGAACGCGAAGTGGAACAGAGATTGGAAGAAGAAAAAAAAAACAGAGAAGGAAAAAATAAAAGGAAAGCGTTGGAAGAGGATGAGAGAGAGAAAAAATAGGAGGTTGGGGTTGAAATGGGGGTGAAAATTTGCGAAGGGCAAATTGATTTATGCGGTATCATAATAAATGCGTTTGGATTGAATTCGTTTCGTGGGATTTTAAGTTTTAATAAATGCGTATTCTTAAGAAAAATATTGCCGGGCATAATTTTCTTTATGAAATTTCAATGCGTTTCATAAAAATTTGTATTAAAAAAATTAAAATCTCTGATGAATTCATTAGTTTGGAGAGAGGATCCACATGTGGTTACATTGGCTGCAGGGAAAGAAAAACTGAAAACATACATTTATTTTAAATTTTACTTATAAAATTTATATATTATAAATAATAATGATTACTTTTTTAGCTTCATTTTCAGTACAAAAGATAATATAATAATTTTTCAAAAATTATCAATTAACGAATAATTTTCATAATTTCTTGATATAAAATATAACAAAAATTTAAATTTCCTTTTCCCGCCAGAAAATATTTGTTAAGATAAATATAAATACTTTCAATATGAAATTTGACGAAGAAATATGTAAACTCGATGATCATATAAAAGTAATTGTTAAAAATATAAGAAATATCAAATTTTGGGACAGAGTAACAGAAGAAACATAATGAGAAAATTGTAAAAAAGAATAAAGTTGGTCAAGAATTTTCTATATGAATAAAAAGGAATACTGGTAATGCATAAAATAAATAGATTTTAAAAGAAGTGATTTTGATATAACCTGAGTGATTTTATCAAAATAAACTTGTTTTCTTGAAGTGTGCATTTAAGAGTTTAAACAAAATCCTATAGTGTTAATGATTCCATAGATTGTATGCCTACTCTAAAACATGGAAGTGATAGTGTAATAAAATGGGATTGTACTATTAAAAGTAGTTCTATTCGATATAATTGAGTACGAAAAAGGATTTGATTTTATTTATTTATTTACAAACGGTTTTTAGTTATTATAATCGGATTTTACAGATAAATTCGATAGAAAACATCAAATTATTATGTTTTCACTAAAGCTTACGAATTTATAAATCATTTCAATTTTATCCATTTTTTATAGTAATATTTTTAATTTCATGTAATAACGTTTTTTTATTGTAATCCGAGTTCCAATCAATATTCCGTGTATCAATTTGTCAATTTGGAGCATGATTTTCTCCTTTAAAAAAAATTGAAATCATGAAATAGTCGAATTCATAAATCGTTCCGTTTGAGACATCTCAAATTTTATATTTCATGGAATGTTGCTGAAATTAATAGTTTACATTTATTAAAAAAAAAACATGTTTACAATCAAATTAAAACAATTGTTTTTTTATTGAAAAGTACATGTGGCATTGGTATGCAATTTACGTGCTTCTGTTGTGAAAATGAAACACGACTGTAATTATATGATCCAGTATATCGGAGCAATTAGTTGCGGATTTATTATTGCGTTCGGTATCGGGAAGTTTTAAATGGGATCTCATGGGGCCAAGGACCCAGGGTTCGCGACGGGTCGCATTAAATTAGTTCATGTAAAGAAGTGCCCGAGCGCGGAATACAAATCAGGAGAATACCGAAAGCGTAACCCCCGCAAACCTGAAAAGCCGCTCATACCAAATTTATTATTGTAAATATAAACACGTGCCGTGTCCACGCTTCAACTTCGTTTGCATTCATTCATTTTTTTCCCCCCATTCACTAGACTTACGTAACGAATACTGTGAGAGGGTTTGGCAATGCGGATTAGCAGACGCTGATAATAACTTAACACTGGTGTAATTAATTCTGGCGGGGGGGGGGACACGAAATAATAATAATAATAATGATGATAATATTAATCGCGCGGGAGGCTCAGGAATAACGAGCGCTGAAGTGCAGATGTAAGATCGTTGCTATAACAACACTCGCGAGCGAGCATTTGAAAGCTAAAGTTTACGTCAACAGAGCTTAACTTATCCAATTAAAGCTCCTTCCTTTATATCGGACTAACGAGCTTGGGAACATGCACTGATAAAGAAAGCTCTCATTAACTTTCGAGCGGCCTAATCTAGAATTACATAAACGCAAATGTACTTACAAACATGTGAGTACCTAATCAATACGGTAGTCATAATCTGCTGACAGAGGATAAGATTTCCCGGATTATTTATATTTCGGGAAATGAAACGAATTTTCACGGACAAAATTGTAAAAGAAAACAAGTATGAATAAGATTTTGGCTACAATTATATCCAATAAAAAATAGGTCTTTCTGACCATTTAGTATTAAAATCAACTATCTCCGTGTTTATACAAAAACCGACTTTTTTTTTAAAACAGTTTTGGAATTTAAACTTTTCTGTAAATAATATTTTCGAATATTAACACAGACAAAATTAAAACAAAGGATTTTTACAATATTTTTTTTTAATTGCATATATCAATAAATATATTTCAAAATAAATCTTAAAAATCTTTTATTCTCAGAAAATATGATTTCAAAAAGGAATTTCGAGAAATTGAAAAAACTGCCTAATACTTATTTTTTATTGTCTTGGAGCAAAACAATATCATTTCTTCTCAGTTTCTTGAAGATATGTATGAATTTATTTTTACATTTTATAAACTATAGTTTGATTTTCTTCTTTGTAGCTTTTCTCATCATAGCAATCATTTGGATACAATCTTGATATTTGTCCAGATAACTTAATGATCTTCCTTTTTGAAGCAACTGGATGAAATACTAAACGTCTTTATCCAAACGTTCCGTATTTTGTAAATAAAGTGAAAGTGTTAATTATGTTTGTCTTTTCTCTTGAATTCGTGTCTCTACAGAAAGTAATACCTTAGTAATCTCAGTTTTCATTTTTTCAGTCACATAAAAAATTCAAATATGTTTTGACTTTTTAATAAATTTGAATACAGTGGAACCTAACGAACACCTCGCATAACGATCATTTCGCTAACCAAATGGTACGTTTCGCATAACGTGTATTATGTCATATTATGTGTATTTTTGAATATGTTTCACTATGCGAGTAAAAATCCGGAAATTTTGGAACAGATTATTGTATTGTCGCCCTAAAACATCAGCTACTAAACCTATTGATTCTCAAACTTTAAGAAGCTCTACAATTTTACAATACACTGCTTCAATCTGTATGTGCAAACCAACAATGTCTTTGAGATCTAAAACAAAACATTGATTTAAGTATACAAATCTATTAAGACTTCTAAACTATTCCATATCCTTTGACAAGATTTAGTTAAAGCCTCTAAATGTGCTATTAAAGATATTCAAGTAAAATCTTAATTATTTTCTGCACAAGTATTCTGATTATTATTTTTATAAAATATACATTACTATAGCAGTCAATTGTTATTGTTTATTAATGTAAATAAACTGTCACAACATTAGTACATGAGCAAAAGTATGAAAATTGTTTTCTATTCAAATTATTCATCATAAAAATAATTTTGAATATAATTCCAAATTATTACATTTTTTTTTTAATTAATTTTATATCTAGGTCACAATAATAGCCAATGACTCAAGCGCTTTTTCATTTTATGTTTTCATTTATTTATGCAATAGTGTCGTGTCCCAGGGATGGATTTCTGGACACTGTGGGATATTTTCTTTTGTTGTTTGTTGTGGAACCTTAGGTTTGGTAAATAATAAATTGAACGAGTTTTACTTGTTGTTTATTATTAAAATATGCTTCAAAGCGTTTGCTTTATTGTAGTTCTTCACTCAGTAGTTGTTTCTTTAGCGTACTTCCTAAGACTAAATACAAATACTTATTATACGTATAAAATTAACTAAGCCAGGGAGTGGGACGGTTTTATTAAGACGCTTTGCTTCAGGTCACTGCTCCTGCAGGGATTCTGCAAATTCTGCTTCTGGTTCCCACTTGAAAATATGAGCAATGTTCTTATTAGTAGTTATTCTCGATGAACATGCCTATTCTGCGTTTAGGTTCTCAGTTGAAAATAGGAAGGAATGTTACAATCGGTCTCACGGTGGAGGTTCCTTTATACTTATGTATATGTTTATATAATAATGCCACTAAGAGACGCAATACACCAATACACTATATTAACAATAATAATTGTAATAACAATAGTTCTGATTGTTGAAATAAATTTAGTTTCTCATTATTTTGATTTAATTTTTACTAGCATATTTTTTGTAGCGTATTAAATTATTTTATATTAGTTTATATAGAGTTTTCTCAAATCTACATAATTATGAAGTGGTTATTTCTCTGCTTGGAAATTTTTCGATATAGCCTTTGATTTAATTCAATCACATCATTTCTTTTTGCTTTCGTTTGCTAGGAGCATTCGAGCTTGAAAAACGCGGGCGCAGATTGCAGGACATGAAGATTGATTGGAATGATGATTGCTTTCTGATCAATACCTAATAGGAATTTCGGTGTGTAAAGGGGGGTGGCAGATGAAGGCGCGCTGTAAAAATAAATAAACATGGAATTGCGAGGGAGGCGCGTCCCACCATTAAGTGTTTAACGAAGATGGAAAACGCAACAACAAACAACAAAGCACAGTCCGCAATATTATGCCGAATGAATGGCGCAATTAATTCCGATAGACCCCATACAGAAACTGCGGTTGGCACAAAATTTCTCAACGCCGGTCGCTCAATGGACCTAACATTATTTTCATGCCCCCCAGTTTCTCCCCCCATTCTCGACGAAAATTACTACGAACACAGGCGCAGCCCCACAAACACCATTCGCTACTCAAATAATAAACGCGAAAACAGCCGTCCTTCTCTTTCCTCTTTCTATTTCCTACACAAACCCTCTCATGTCCCAATCCAATTCCAGCTATTTATATAAAACTAAATTAAAATACGAAAACTGCTTTCTGCTGCACAATGTTTCGTAGTTAAATTACGTGCGCGGTAATCCTTTTTTTATCCTGTTACTCTACTCTTTATTTATTTTTTTAGTCAGTGCGGCTCGTTGCTGGAAGTTCCCAGGAAATCTAGAGCGAAAATAAAATTGGGATGCAAAAAAAGTAATTCTACTCCACACCCTATAATTCACGCACCCGGTATATGAGAGTAATAAAGTATATATATATACTACTAAATCTGCCTGATAAGTCCTAGTAGTTACAACATATTTACCAACTTAAATAAAAAATGTATATTTTTTAAAAATAAATCAAGTTATCCATAATTCTTTATATATATATAGTAAGCATAGAAATTTAAATCAAAACAAACTCAATTTAAGAATATATCAAGAAATTGATAATTTTTGTATAGATCAAATGAATTCTAATTATATTATGCTTGTATTACTTATTAAATTATTGAAACTTATTGAAATTATTGAAGCATTAAAGAAGAAACAAAAATAAGAATTTAATTAAAAAAAGAAAACAGAACTGGCGTTTTAAATTTGCCGCCATTTTTATGTAAAGTATAGATCATTAACAATATTTATTAATTCAAATTAGCAATAAAGACAGATTTAGAATTTATTTTATTACATTAACATTAACGGAAAAATTGTGTCTGTATTCAAATTTTCTGGCTTAAATTAGTTTGTAAAATTATAATTTCATTTTCTAATGCCGTTTGCTCCATATGAAATATGTCTGAATTTTGACTAATGCCATTTAAATCTTTTTTTAAAACGAAAAGATATACATTCCACAAAATCTTTAAATTTTTCAAAATCTTGGAATCTTCAATTATTTTTTGGATTTTCGCGACGTATTTATCGCTGTTATGATTCATATTTTTATGTTTTTCTAATTTAAAAAATGCTACTTTCAAATGATTGAGCAAGTTTTTAACGGCTTGAAATATATTGTTGTTATTATTACAATTATTATTGTTAATATAGTGTATTAACGAATTAGAGACATCCACGGCGTCTCTTAATTGACTTATTATATAAACTTATACATAAGCATAAAGGGACCTTCACCGTGAGACGTAACATTCCTTCCTATTTTCAACTGAAAAACCAGAAGTAGAATAGGAAGATTCATCGAGACCAACTACTAAGAAGAACATCGCTCTTATGTTCAACTGGGAACCAGACGCAGAATTGGCAGAATCAGAAGCCTTACTCAGTTAATTTTATACGTAGAATAAGTATTTGTAATTAATCTTAGGAAGTACGCTAAAGAAACCACTACTGAGTGAAGAACTACAATAAAGCAAAAAACTTTGAAGAATATTTTAATAATAAACAACAAGTAAAACTCGTTGAATTAATTATTTACCAAACCTAAGGTTTCACAACAGACAACAGAAGAAGATATCCCACAGTGTCCAGAGACATCTTCAACTCTAGTCCTTTCTTTCAAAGAAATCATACCCAACAATTATTCTTTAGATGAAAAATCCTTAAAAACCATACGATTTATCACACTGAAGGGAAAAAACAAGAACATCTATTAATTACATTATATAACTGCTGTTTCCACTCATCTTCTCAGTTTGTCGCTTCATAGTGTTTTGAGACAGTTGTAGTTCTTGAATTGCAGCAATAAGTTCACTCTTGTTCTTAAAATCGTTAAAAAGTGAATCCAAAAGAGTTTCCTTTACAAATTCACCCTCGAAAACTGATTTACATTTTTTTTTACTCATAGACAACTTTTCGCAGGTTGGTTATTTTGACTTGTTGGCCACCCATAATGTATATAATGTATATAATGTATATAATGTATATAATGTATATAATGTATATAATGTATATAATGTATATAATGTATATAATGTATATAATGTATATAATGTATATAATGTATATAATGTATATAATGTGTATATACAATTACTAAATCTGAAGAAATAAAACTTTAAAGATTGGGATTACAAATTCTACTATATAATGTATATAATGTATATAATGTATAGTTACTAAAAAATAGAGTATTTTTCTGCGTTATATAAACAAAATAATCAGATTATGAATCCGTTCCCAAGTAAGTAAACACTCAGTTTACCTTTGGGTAGGTTGGGTGAGTCAGCTTACAAGAATCGTGTAAGAAATACAGTTGTATACTTTATGGGGCTTTATCTTTCTTTATGGGATTTAATTTGGGGCTAGGAAGAATTTCCCGTGCGTGTTTATAGCTGGCGCACGATGGGTGTTTATCTCGCAGCCCTCAGTCATATCAAGTGGGTTTTGGATACTGCATGCTGCTGGCAGCCAAGATGGGCCTGAATGAATGAATATAATAACCATTCCTGCGGCCAGAGGCACCGGAAATTTAGTTTCCGTCATTGCCGACCCGCACCACACCGCCCTTCAAAATGCTTTACCCTTCGTCTTTCGGCAAAACCCCCGATCCTTTGCACCATTCCAGTATTATTAACTGCGGCAATCTGTAGCTCCACTTGTTATGTATATAATCGTTATTTACTCTGCATATAAACAGTTTGAGTGAGAAACTTTATTAAGGGCTAAATTATGCGGTTACAGCTGTTAACTTGTTAATAAACCATTACAGTGAAAAAAAAACATTATCTACTTTCAACAACGAAAGTTTTATAACATCAAATTAATTGAATACACAATTTTAAATGAATTTTCTTTTATTATCTTTCATTTAATACGTTTAATCTATGGACTGTATGAAACGTCTTAAATACAGTAAAATTTTATCGGTGTGATGTTGATTTAAACTTATGAACGCAATTTAAAAAATCTTAATTAAATACTACTTCAAATTTAATGCAAAAACTTTAAACGCTCTTCATTAGCATCTTAAATGAAAAATTAGGTTTTAGTTTCTTGGCCATGTTTTAATTAGATTTTTAATATTTTTTTTTAAATTACCAAAATTTAAATTATAATAACAACTTTGCTTTCATATAAAACTTGATTATATAGGTGGATGTTTAAATAATTATTATCTTATGAAAATGATTACATTTGCAAATCGATGTGATTCCGATTCTAAACGCTTTTGCATGTAACTAATATATTATGATTTGTAGTTTTCATTATGAAAGATGAATTAAATTAATTTATTTCAAAACATTATCGAAAATATGAATTAATAAATTTTTACCATAAATTTTAGCATTACAAGCTAAAATAATAATAATTTTTTAATACGTTTAATCTATGGACTGTGTGAAACGTCTTAAATACAGTAAAATTTTATCGGTGTGATGTTGATTTAAACTTATGAATGCAATTTAAAAAATCTTTTTTAAATACTACTTCAAATTTAATGCAAAAACTTTAAACGCTCTTCATTAGCATCTTAAATGAAAAATTAGGTTTTAGTTTCTTGGCCGTGTTTTAATTAGATTTTTAATTTTTTTTTTATTTATCAAAATTTAGATTATAGTAACAACTTTCCTTTCATATAAAACTTGATTATGTAGGTGGATGTTTAAATAATTATTCTCTTATTAAAATGATTACATTTGCAAATCGATTTTAAACGCTTTTGCATGTAACTAATATATTATGATTTGTAGTTTTCATTATTATAGATGAATTAAATTAATTTATTTCAAAACATTATGAAAAATATGAATTAATAAATTTTTACCATAAATTTAAGTTATAATGCTAAAATAATAATAATATATGAACCAAAAAATATATATAATTTTTTTTAAATTTATGTATAGAATGTACTTTTTCTTATGTATTGATTTGGCCAATAAATTATTATTATTAAAAAAATCATAAGTTTAATATAAAAAAATATAAGCTCTAAATACTAATTAATTCTAATTAAATAGTTGTTTTTCTTCAACTTTCACGGTGTCCCTGTGGCACAGATGTACAGTTTGGAAAACCCTGCTCTAATACTAAACTTCTTTTTTAGTGTCTTAAGGCAAAACAAAGTCACTTTTTGCCAGATTCTTGAAGATATGTATGAATTGATTTTTACATGTTTAAAGCTACAGAGTAATTTTCTTTTACGTCGCTATTTTCATCATGGCGGTAATATTTAATCGAATGATTTGGATAAAATCTTGATATTTGTACAGATAGCTTAAGAAACTTTTTTAGGATTTTGTAAATAAAGTATAATTGTTATAAAAAAACAAGTTGGACTTTCCGCGCGAAAAGAATATTTAGTAAAGTTTGGTGTAACTAGCTTCAAATTAGTTATAATTTTGAATTGAAATAAATAATTTAGACAATAGTTTTAGTAATGGCAAATTAATTCAATTAGAATTATCTTATT
This sequence comes from Nicrophorus vespilloides, assembly GCF_001412225.1. Lineage (NCBI taxonomy): Eukaryota > Metazoa > Arthropoda > Insecta > Coleoptera > Silphidae > Nicrophorus > Nicrophorus vespilloides. Next base: position 110,752 of record NW_017096069.1, read on the forward strand.
GATGTAAAATTCTAGAAGATTGGGCACAAATTTTACAACATCCGATAAGTTTACTTCGTTTATGAATACGTAAAAGTATTTCTGATTTTGGCGCCATAAAAAAAGCGCGCTGTAAAACAACAAAATTATGTTGAAAAATCATATTAATACATCAAAATTTACCGGTTATTTTAGTAATCATATTTGTCGGTAAAACCGGTTAACATATTTCCGTTAATTGAGGTCCTTTTTGTGAATAATATTTAAAAAAATAATTAGTAGATGCGCCGGATTCAGTACATATTATGATTTATTAAAGTATTACTTAATACTATTAATATATTTGATAAATAGATACAAAAGTTGTACTATTTTATTCAAAAAGTGCATTTGCAAAAATGGATTAGTATTGTAATTCAGTTGGTTGGATTACAGGATTAAATAGACTTCGGAAATCCATAGTTTTTTTTTTGTCGCTGCGCTATGGCGTATTTCGTTGAACAACAAAAATTTGCATTAAATAATACTCATGCACAAAAAAAATATTTTGTTTGTTAATATTTATCCGAAGCGCAGGCGGTTAAATATGCTGATGAACAGAACGCCTCGTCCACAATATGATAAATTTGTTTATAGCGAGTGCTTTGGCAGCGTGCACCCTCTCTGTGCCATTACAAAAGCTACCCTTTCGGAATATATTACATAAATTTCGCGGCGGAATAGTGCAACTTGGGTTACTTTGTTCAGAGACTTCCTTAATCTCAATTCGCTCCCTATGCTGTCTCCCATCCAGCTTCATCTCTCTCATACACACTTGCCCTCTCTCCAGTTTTGCAAACTAGCTGCAAATCTTCACTACTTCTTTTTGTATCGCCCACATGCAACAAAGTCAACACAAAAGAAAACCCCCCGAAGGCATTGCATTGCACCTAGGCCAAATCCCAAATCCACGAGAACCTAATACCAACGTTATTACCTTAATTCCCAGCGTCGAAGCAAAAAATTAAATTTGTCCCGTTCACATAAAAAATAATATATATGTTGTTTATATGCTGACTAAATATAAAGTGCGGTTTGGGAATAAAAAAATCAAATAGTAAACATGCGAAAATGAACCGCAATTAGTGATGTGCTTCACGTACGAGTAAATTACAATTCGAATAATTGCGTTCGAACAGTCAATATTTAATTTAATTCTGATTTGTTTATTTTTTTTGTATGTGTAATTTTAATCTTTCTCGTTTGTATCCACCCTGTTTTATTCGTTTTCCATTTTAATGGGCTACAATTTAATGGCTGTTATTTTTTTAATTGATCTTTACGCAATATATTACTCATTAGCCGCAGTAATTTATCGAGTGTTTACTATATTTTTTTTTTAATTAACACAATTTGCAAGTTCTTCATGTATGTTATTAACCATTATTTAGTTGAATCAAATAGTTGTAATTTGATTTCTTATTATTTAATACATTCAAGTTTATTGTGGGATATTGGCATCTTAGCTACTTCATTGCAATATGTTTATATGTTTTGTGGGCCCCAAAAAGTCTCGTGGGTCCAGAAAAAAAAATCTTGTCGGCCCTACGAACTATACCTAGTGGCTATAGTATATTATATTTATATAATCGACATATAATATACGTTTTCTAAATCCTGATTCTTCTAGTAAGAAAATGAAAACGATATCTTTGTTGTTGGATTACTATAGTCAGGAGCTCATAGAGATACTGAAGTATACGACAGTTCAGACCCAGAATAGCACATGACAATTGCATCTATATAAATTATACTGTAGTAATTTAAATTTTTAAATAAATTGTGGATGTGGTATTATGATATTTGGCAAGAAACTATATAGTATATTATTAAATAAATATGTTACAGTGAAAGTACATAAACCGTAAATGTATACATTTAACAATTATGTACCGTAAATATAAGTATAAATCTGACAGCAGCGTAATATATCTACTTTTACCAGTAAATGTATATCGTTAAAAATTAGAAATAATAAAATAATTTAGCCAAGGTTTTTTGTTTTGATCGAGAAACTTATTAATATATAGTTATAAAATAAAAATATAAACATACTTAAATTCAGTTTTTTTTTGTTCATTAATAAAAACGTGAACTGTATAGGACAGAACTCGAATAGAATCGCTCTCTCATTAGCGTTTGCGCCGAGTAAATTAATTAATTTTTGAATAGAACGCCCTTTTGTTCACGCACAAATGACGAACCCTTGAATCCTCTTACAAGTGCTAGAAGAACATCCACTCCGTTCCCAACCTTCCGAGATAAACAACAATCCTGATTGCATAATCTTATACGCAAACACTCGCACTGCTTTAACTACGTTTTACGTTGCTCAATAAAAGGAAGAAAGAAAAAGAAAACCTACATGAATTAAGTCTGAATATATTAAACACGCATGCCTTATTTGTTTTTTTTTTGAAGTTCTTTTTAACTTTTATTATAAGAAGTTATCAATATTTAAATCAGATACATTTGAAATTGAATTATACACAATAATATAATTTTACTAGTATTTTCTATTAAATATTTTTTAATTTTACTATTATTATATAAACTAATAGTTAATATCAATAATAATCTAATTATAACATAATCTATATAATTATCCATCTTTTGTGATGAAATTTTATACGTATATTTTTTACATTTTCAGCTTCTCCAATAATAGAATACGAAAAATTATGTAATGTGCTTATATAATTAACAACACACATTTCGGTATTGATTAAAGGTATGGAGAATATTTTTATATAGTTTTTCATATATTGGATTACTTCAAGATCATTATTTGTTCTATCACAATACACAAATTTAAAAACCACATAAATATTGTAATTTTTGTAGATGAGAGGATCAGGCCTCTCTCCGCCATCTACTTGTGTATGTAGAGTGCAGCTACATTTGCCCTTCTTGCCAATTCTTCCTCCGTCTTTGCCACAACGACTACTGCCAGGTCATCCGCGTAACCTATCACTATTATGACTGCAGGTTGCTTTATTCTTAGCACTCCATCGTATGATAAATTCCAAAGATGATGACCTAACACTGATCCCTGCGGCAATCCGCTGTTTACCTCCATTAATTTCTAGCCCAGATCGCTCACGATCCTTATGGAGGGCTTGCTGAGATAGCTTTTAATAATTTTTATCAGGTACGTGGCAATTCATCTTTTTATTGCTTCCTCTAATACTGTAATTACTATTAGACTACATCATCATCATAAAATTAGATTTATTAGAACTTATTTTCTTAATAATTATTATATTTTTATACGTAGATATTAAATTTGTATTGAAATTTTTTTTTTCTTATATATATAATATAATTTTTAATTAATATTTATGTTTCTATAGGAATTAATTAAAATAAAAAAATAATATTTTTTTTATTACCCGTCGCTATTTCTTTCAAAAAAGGTATGATTTGTTATTTTTGTATATAATTATTGAAGAACAAATCCATTAATAGTGCAGAGTTTACAGAGGTTACTGAGTTTTAAAAATTTACTCTTTACCGATCATGAAGAGATTCCTACTATAATTTATTTATTCATGATCGTAGTAACGATAAAAACGTAAGAATTTTAATGGTTCACCAAAAAAAAACTGTCTACGTCTACAAAAATAATTAAGAAAAACGTTAATTATTGATTGATTTATCGCATACATTTTATTTTTTATGGAAATCTTGTAACATTTTCCAATAATTGCATTGTTTAATATAATTCCAGTTTAAATTAATTTAGTAATTAAAAAAGGTATAATTTTAAGTAATTTACATAATTATAGTATAAATGAGTTATTTAAAATAATGAATATTCATTTTTTTTTAATGTTTAATAACTGAACAACTAAAAATACTGAATTTCAACAATGCCTTTGAATCATAGCTTTTGTGGTATTAACAAATTCCCAACTTTAACTTGTATTCATTAAATGCGAATTGTTTAATGTAATGAACTTGAGTTGACCCTGCAAACAGAGAATCATGATTAATGATTTTTAATGTATGATCGCACTATCGGCCTTTCCCCGTCCGCCAGATTTATACACAGATAATAAATTAATTTGGTCAATGCGAGAATTATTAATAGTTTATTAAATGGCCGCTTTCCGATTTCACTCACTCCATATATGTATTTCTAATAACAACTGGAATGATAAATGATCATGGACATCTACACCATCCGCACGCACTCATACTATACTACTACTATATAACCCATTACGGACACTCCGCATTTATTGTATTTTGTTAATTAGCGTTCGTGGAAATTATTTAGGAACGAATTAATTTATCTTACTAATAAATCCCCGACAATAGGAAAGGGAGAGGATTCGGGATGCGCGGAATTTATTTAAAGCGACCAGCAACCACCACCATCCCGACCCCCAAAAACATAGAGCTTCACAGTTAATTACAGCAGATTCAGTAACTGGAATTGGACATTTAGAGAGAGAGAGAGAAAGGCTGTAGCTTAGTTTGTTTTATCGCCCTGATCTTTATGTTTACAGAATTCCTGAGCTAATTAAGGTGGATGCATCTCCCAGATAGACGGACCTAAATTCAATTACATCGTGTAATATATTACGCGCTCAATTTATTTCTTGCTCAAAGTAAGGGAGGTGAACGAGGTAAAAGAAAAAAAAAATAGTAGACTGTTATAAATTGGACTGGCCTGAATACATTTGCATACATTGAAAGATATTTAACTGATGCTCCTTTTTTTTTTGTAGAATCCTTTACAAATAAATAATTTTCACCATGAAGTAAATGCGGACTATATTTGTAAATATACCGACCCATCAGCCTGCTTCCGGTGATGTTCAAGGTTTTCGAGAGGTTATTGCTTCGGAGGATCCGTCCATTCTTGTCCGAGGAGGATGTGATTCCGGACCACCAGTTCGGATTCCGACGACATCACTCCACCGTCGAGCAGATCCATCGCGTGACGAACGACATAAGACAATCCATGGAGGAAAAGCAGTTCTGCTCCGCTGTGTTCCTCGACATAACACAAGCCTTACAACATATTAAAGTCGTTTTTGTGTGATAGATTCTTCCAAGTGAAGATGGAGGGTGAAGTAACACAGCTGTATCCAATCGAATCGAGCGTGCCACAGGGAAGCATCCTGGGACCGATGTTGTATAACTTATTCACATGCGACCTGTCGACATCACAGGAAACCACTATAGCTACTACCTACGCCGATGACGTCGCGATCCTGTCGTCCAACGTAGATCCGGTTATTGATGTGCGTGGACTCCAGAGTCATCTCGACGCGTACCAGAGTTGGCTCAGGAAGTGGCGGATCAAAGTCAACGAAACCAAATCCATGTCACCTTCAGAAAGGGATCCTGCACCCGGTCACAATGAACAACAAAATCATCCGGCAGGCCGACGATGCCAAATACTTGGGTTTGTTCTTGGATTGCCGACTCACGTGGAAGAAGCACATCGCAACTAAGAGGAAGCAACTGGGCATCAAGTTCGCGAAACAGTATTGGCTAATCGGAAGAAGATCACAACTATCCCTCGAAAATAAACTACTGATATACAAGACAGTGCTGAAGCCAGTGTGGACGTACGGCATCCAGCTTTGGGGAACAGCCAGCAATTCCAACATAGAGATCCTGCAACGCTTCCAGTCCAAGTGCCTGTGAACCCTGGTGCAGGCCCCCTAGTACGTGACGAACGACACGATACACAACGACCTCCACATGAACACTGTTAAGAGTGAAATCCCCATATTCAGTGCCCGTTACCAGAACAGACTGGAAAACCACCCCCTAGACCAGCGGTCGGGGAACCGGGGTAAATTACCCAAAATGGGGTAAAAATGATTTTTTTTTGGGGTA
>NW_017096070.1:0-3979 GCF_001412225.1 Nicrophorus vespilloides
CTAACCTAACCTAACCTAACCTAACCTAACCTAAAATGTTGATATTATTATTGATATTAATGAAAATCCATGTTTTGGTAAATCCAATTCACTTTTTTCCAGTTACTACAGCTGATAGCAAGCGACTCAACGACAGCACAAAGATGTCAGTAGGCTCGTTGGAAAGGTGAGACATTCAGCTTTCATACGAGTTATTGATGATGTAATTATCTAAAGCAAAATAGGGGAAAAACGTCGTTTCTCTGTTACGTAACGAGCATTACGTAAGTTTTGTTACATAAAAAGTTGTGCAACGCTTGCGTGCATCTGATTATGCAAAAAAATCATAAAAAAGTTTATTATTTTCGAGTTATTAACGAAAATCTAGTTTTTGGGTAAATCTATTCACTTTTTTTTCAATTTCTGCAGCTCATAGCAGGCGACACGGCGGCAGTACGAAGATGCCAGCAGGCTCGTTCGAAAGGTGAGACATTCAACTTTCATACGAGTGATCGATGATGTAATTATCTATAGGGGTTGTCGAGATATTCACGAAAAACTGAAAAAAATAGGGAAAAAACTTCGTTTCTCTATTACGTAACGAACATTACGTAACTTCTGTTACATAGAAAGTTGCGCAATACTTGCGTGCATCTGATTATGCAATAAAATCATAGAAAAGTTTATTACTTTTCGAGTTATTAACGAAAATCTAGTTTTTGGGTAAATTCTATTCACTTTTTTGCAAATTTCTACAGCTGATAGCAGGCGACTCGGCGGCAGTACAAAGATGCCAGTAGGCTCATTGGAAAGGTGAGACATTCAGCTTTCATACGAGAAATTCACTAAGAATATCATAACGTTTTTTATGCGATTTGGTGGCCCTTTTAAGAGGCATTAGGCGCGCGCCATCGAATCCACACCACATCATTTATTGTTCGATTTCCGGTGTCGAAACCACCAACAGATAATTTTACTATTCATCACGGAAATGAGCGTGTCCATAAATAATTAGTTGTGCATTGTTCATCAAAAAAAGAAGCAAAATTGAATTCGGCCCAGCATTAAATTGCTAAATTCGATATCACCTCATCAATGTAAATGTATTAATAATATTATATGGATGTAGTTTTGTCACATTTAATATTTCGGTTTAATTTGTGGTGAATGGAATTGGAAGAGATGGAAATTCTAGAGCTGAATCGTTCGGGATTTAATTACGGTACGAAAGGAAGACGTGTTTCTTTTTTTCTTCTCTATGTTGTTTTTTTTTGCTTTCGTTATAGGAGAGGAATTGTAAAGCGCAACTAGAGTGTAAATTTTATTGTGCCGGCAGAAGAACTGTATTTCTGCCTTCACAGCACCGGCGAAACTCGATCCCAATTAGGGGATGACGATTAAAAGTGGTAATGGAAGCAGAGCGGATCGAGGAGCGTGACAGTTAATGGTCCACTTGTTGGAACGTTTGCAATGAAGATGTTAAGTGCACACCGTACTCTCTCTGTATGGGCAGTGATTAATTGCGTTATCGAATGTAAATAATATCTCAACAAACACAAACATGCACGATGCTCTCTCTATCTGCAAATAGAGATGACCTCGATCAATTACTAAAATAATCAAACAACTTCAAAAACAAAACAAAAAATAAACAGGGAGATATGGAAACGCACACTTGTCGAGAGCAATAATGTTCTATGATTCTACATTTCTAACCAACACGATTTGCGAATGTTCCGTTCTGTTTATGCGTACGAAAAAATGGGGGATGCAAAACGCGCGACGACAGAAATCGAGCGCGATTTCTCTCTCTCTGGAAATAAAGAACGTGTAAAGTCTGAAGCGATGAAATCCCCCAACAAGTGGCGTATGCGCCGGGAATAAAATTTCTCCACTTATCCTCAACGTCTCGCGCGAAAAGAAGGAGAAAACCAAGAAGCAAACACCAGCATTTAGATAACTAGTTTCCTATGCGTTTTTAATAGCAAACGCGAAATAGGAAAAAGCCGAAAATGATGCGGGGCGCGTCTGCAATTTCAATTCACCCCTCGTGAACGAAACGGAAAGAAAAGAAAAATTGCGAAGAAAAGAAGAAAAGAGTCGAATTTCATTTGCTGAACTGTTTCATCCCCCGAAAACTATAGCGCATTAGTGAATACATTATTGATAACTGTTTAATGTGTCGCCACCTTTTTTTCCATCCATTTGCGGCTTAAAGACTGTTTTGATTATGATCGATAATGGGTTTAATGTAAAAGTTGGATGTCGTTCGGAAAGAGTTCACGAACGTAACAATTAGAACGTACAAAAGAAAAATGTAATATTTTTTTTGATAAAAGGACAGTTTTGTGCAAACGGAAATGTATAAAAATTGTATCGCGTTTTCGTAACATTTGTATTTCTTATGCGAAAATGGAAATACAGTGGAACCTCATTTAACGAGCAAAATGAATTGTAAGAAAACGAGCGATGTTTCACATAACGAGTGACGATGAGAAGAGAAGTCCCGGATTGTGCGTGTATTTTTGAATATATTAAATATCTTCGATCTTGTAATCTTTGTACTTTGCAAATATAATTTGTGTTTGCTGTAAATGCAAAACACAAATGTATTATGTGTATCCATTATTATATTATATAAACACACTATGTACGCTTCTTTATATAAACAAATATTAAAAGTATAAAGAGACCTCCAACATGTCCCCGAATTCGGTGGCAATCGCAAGACCGACAACCGAAATACCGTCAATCAAATTCCCGACGTTTGAAATTCCGACTGTATCGAAATTCCGACTATATCAAAATCCCGACTGCATCAAAATCCCGACTGTATCGAAATCCTGACAAACATAATTCCGACTATATCGAAATCCCGACTATATCAAAATCCCGACTGTATCGAAATCCTGACAAACATAATTCCGACTATATGAAAATCCCGACAATATTAAAATCCCGATAACTATAATACCGACTGTATCAAAATGCCGACTATATCGAAAAAGTCTACAATAATATTTTTAAATTATTCTAGAGCGTAGTGACTTTTAAATTGTAATTAATAATAAATTATAACAATTAATAATTTAATTGTATTTGAGATTACTTCATAATGTTAAGGTTTATTATGATTAATTCAACAAAATCAAATAAATTAATAATAATTTATTGTTATTAATAATAAAAGTGTAGCACAAGGTGAGTACGCTCCGAAATCATTTAAAAATGTTATTGTAAATTTTTTTGATATAGTCGGGATTTTGATACAGTCGGGATTTTGATATAGTCGGGATTATGGTTGTCGGGATTTCAATAGACGGTCTTTTCGTTGTCGGCCTTGCGATATAGACTCCCTCGAATTGATACAAGTAATATAAATAAATATATACTCGCTCAAATAAGTGCGTGAATTGGAAAACAGTTCCTAGTGTTAGTGGTCATTCTAGTTACATCTTAGTGTTGTTTGTGATCACAACATTTCCAAACTTATGTTCAGACATGTTATTTGTGTGTTTTTTTGGTGCAAAATTTAATAACACTTGCATGTCTTTGAATAAAAAGCCAAAAGAATCATAGATATGAAAAGCAAAATTATGAAAAATCGAGACCAAGTTATACATTTTTCTTCGGCATGGAACGCATTATCGTAATTTACATTACATTACATATGGGAAAACGTGTTTCACTGTAGGAGCAATTCACTATACGAGTCAAAAACCGGAAATTTTGGAACGGATTTATAGCGAGGTTTCACTGTATATCTAATGTATTTGTATGAGATTACTATAGGATTTCTTATTGCAGATGTTCAATCAGGTGATCAATTAAACATAGGTGTTTCTTGTAGATTTTCACGCAGGTGTTCAATAAAAACGCAGATGTTCAATTAATGCAAGTGTTCCTTATTGCAGATGTTCAATTAAATGCAGGTGTTTTTTTTTATAGATTTGCACGCAGGTGATCAATAATAACGCAGGTGTTCAATAAAAACGCAGGT
>NW_017096070.1:3998-15618 GCF_001412225.1 Nicrophorus vespilloides
TCGCAGGTGTTCAATAAAAACGCAGGTGTTCAATTAAAAGCAAGTGTTTCTTATTGCAGATGTTCAATTAAATGCAGGTGTTTTTATAGATTTGCACGCAGGTGTTTTTATAGATTTGCACGCAGTTGTTCAATAAAAACGCAGGTGTTCAATAATAACGCAGGTGTTCAATTAAATGCAGGTGTTTTTTTATAGATTTGCACGCAGGTGTTCAATAAAAACGCAGGTGTTCAATAATAACGCAGGTGTTCAATTAAAAGCAAGTGTTTCTTATTGCAGATGTTCAATTAAATGCAGGTGTTTCTTATAGATTTGCACGCAGGTGTTCAATAATAACGCAGGTGTTCAATAAAAACGCAGGTGTTCAATAATAACGCACGTGTTCAATTAAATGCAGGTGTTTTTTATAGATTTGCACGCAGGTGTTCAATAAAAACGCAGGTGTTCAATTAAACGCAAGTGTTTCTTATTGCAGATGTTCAATTAAATGCAGGTGTTTCTTATAGATTTTCACGCAGGTGTTCAATAAAACGCAAGGAATGCATTATCGTAATTTATATTAGTTTATATGGGAAAACGTGTTTCACTATACGAGTAAAAATCCCGAAATTTTGGAACGGATTAAACTCGTTAAGCGAGGTTCCACTGTATTTACTTTTCTGATTAAAATGAATGCTGCATTTTATAATATTATACAAAAAAATTTGCTTTGATTTTAACAGATTTTTTTTTATATTTAATATGTTTATAAACAAAATTAATTTTAATTCCAAATATACATGTTAATTATACAATAGACGTATAATAAATTGGTCGAATTTTCAAATGCGCTTTCAATCGTATTCAACTTCATTCAAAGTTGAGCAATAAAATACGAAAAATTATTTTGAATTTTTGTTTCGGTAACAATTTAACCGTAAATATCAACGTTACCGTTGAGCAAAACAAAAAACAAAAAATGACATAATTATAACTTTGACTATTTGTCATTTTGGTTCTCCGGAGGGAAAGAAGTTTCTCGTGTGCATGTACAATGTGTGAGTGTGTGTGTGAGTGTGTACGACGTAAATGCATTTTCTTAATTGGCAATTAAAAACTTAATGAATTTATAGTGTTTAATTGTTCCGCATTTAAACCAAAAACTCTGTGCTTAAAATCTCGCATACGAATAAACAAATTTCGGTTAGAAATAGTAAATTTTTTGCTCGCATTTTTTTTTAGAGATAAAACGAACAAATCATTGTGCATTGTGCAAATACGTGAGATGTTATTACGTGGGGGGATTTATTAATAAATGTCATTGTGTAATTGTCATTTAAGTGAGCAGATGTTCTCGCACGTGAATGGAAATATTTGCATGTGATCCAAATCTTACGCCGCCTTCACAATTACATCTTCGATTTCTTCTATTTTTTTTTTCTTGTAAATTTATTTATTTAAATGCAGTTCACGTGTCTCCACGTAACTTTCAAGCAGATAGCTTTATGCTGTCTTATCCACTCAATCGATTCGGGTGAATCGACAAAATGAGAAATACATTTCTTTCTTATTTACAAATCCAAATTGATAACTTGATGATTACTTTCTTTATAATTGGAGAAAAATTTCTTGCAAAAAAAAAGAAGAGTGGATTAATCTAGGATTTAGTTAGCTCGCAATTAGTTGTTTGAGGGCTGAAAAGTAGAAGTTTATATCGTGTTAGTTTACTTCTTGTATTTTAACGTATTTTTTCTTGTTGTTCTTGTTGCAGGTTGTCTAATTTGCTTCACCTCATTCACATCATCATCCCTTCCCTATATATATATATATGTATATATATATGTGTTAAAACTGCGGGGGCGGCTGTGGAAAGGCCGGACGTCGCGGCGCTTGCGTCCCCGTGTGAAATACGTAAATAAAAGCGGGCGCGCTTCAAATTTCGAACACACATCCGTTGAACTCAGAGGCTCCAAAACCTTTGAAACTTCTTCAGCTACCAGAGAGAAATTGGGAGAGAGAGAGAGAAGCCGAAACCGATTCCAAAACCTTCTTCTTCTCCACCCGAAGTCCGAAGAAGCCCAAACCAGTAAGTTCATAGATAATTCAAATACCTTTGCAAACATAAAAAAAATTGAAACTTGCGAAAACTCACTTATCAGATTCGCATTCGCTGAAATTGATGTTAACCAAAAGTAGAAGACACTTCATCACATATTTATACTATTTTGTTGTTACATTTTGAAGAAAATTAATTGAAAATGTGATAAATCAACGTTGATTTTATATAAAATGAGAGTTTTTAATTGAAACACTTTTTTTTGTCGGTGGATGCGCCGGGCGTTACACAACTTTTCAGCTTATTATTTCCACGCAAATATTGTTTTTTTTTTCGGTGTTTCTATGTTGATCGCAACAAGAATGACTTGTATTTAGGCCACGCCGCCTCCCTGGAGATGCGATCCACGCGCGCCCCGGAGCCATTCCATCATTAAAACTAGTTATATAATTAAACACCTCTTTGCTAATACAATATTAAAGTCTTCATTTAACATTCGACGATTTCCAAATTTAAAACACTTTCGCATCATTTAATCATTTTCCTTCTCTTTCTCTCTCTGACGAAAATTTACGAGAGATGTAATTTAATTTGCATTTCCATAGTAACACATTGTTTTAATTTAATTTAACGTAACGTAATATTAATCGTAGTTACACTTAAGAAAAACTTACATTTTGTCTTCATTTCCATAGCAACACATAATTATTGTTTTATTTATTTAACGAAATGCACATGAGTGTGTGTTCTCGGAATTAGAATCGGGTCGTCGTTTCCTTCGATCCGAATCGATAAAAGTTCAGTCTCTCAAATTTCCGCTGGTCGCGCCAGGAAATTATTTTTTTGCTATCACAACCACCTAATATTAACGCAAATCTACCTTTAATTATGTAAACAACGAACACTTGCACATCCTCAAAATCGATGTCTCCATGAAGTTAAAAACGACAAAAGTCTGTCGAGAGAGCTCACAAGACGTAATCTACCCAGAGTTTTACTGCTCAGCAATTCCTTCAATTAACTTATATAATCTTTTGTTGCGAAGAACTTAATTCCGCAATTAATTTTTATATTTAAAAAAATTAAATAATGAAATCCACTTTTGACATTTCACGTTTTTTCTTTTTTTTTTTAATGGACAATTCTAAAGCCCACTTGTGGACGACGAAGCGAAAGCAACGAGATTATATTAGAATCTCGTTTTCATTAAATTGCATTACAATTTGACAACTTTTTCTACTCTCTTTTCCATCTTCTTCACGTTTCGCTTTACGCAATCAAATTGAAACCGTTTTTCTCGGTGTATAAATATATATATATATAACCGTTGCGCGATAATCTTAAAGTTTGTTCTCGAACAAAAGGGACTTTGGTATTCGAATCGAGAGGGTCAGTACTTCATTAGTTGCAATTGTACATTGTACACACACGTGTATTTAATGGCAAAGTACGTTTCGGACCCGAACGAAAACTTAACATTTCTATGCGACAATTGTCTCGCACATTTTTAAACACAATTAATTAACAGTTTAGATAATTGGATTTTAGTTCGTCCGCAACGTCGTTCCGCGTCGTTACACATTTAATGAAAACGCACACTGAAGATTTAGCTTAAGAAGTGTATTTATCGAAGAGATGATCATATTTATCAAAGAAAGGACGACACAAAAGGCAGGAAGATTTAGATTTATAGGTCGCGTAATATGATTTTTTTTTTTTTCGTTAATAAATTTTCCGTTTCAAAAACGGAAAACCAATTTATTATTCCATTAAATAATCGGATGTTAAAGTACGATAATTAAAGACTCATTTAACTAACGTTTCATTGAGATAAAATGAATAATCTAGCATGAATTCAGAGATTAAACATTTTTTTATTTATTTCTGAAGCTGAATTTCGGGGGATGAAAAAGTTTGGTTTTTGTTTCATGTAAACTTTATATGTGTGAATATAATATATAGTTTGGAAATGCAGGCGAAAAATAATTACGTTCGCTACGATTTATGTTCTTTTTTTTTTAACTTCTAAAAAATAAACCTGAAAGTGTGCAAGGTACGAAAAGTTTCATAATTAAATCGCATTTTCATCGTTAAAGTGTTGGAAATTTTTCCTGTTTGAATGAAATGATGATTAAAAGTTCATCAATTTTGTTTTAATTAACCTGAAAAATTAGTAATTTGACATTGACGTTCGCATTGATTTGACATATGTCAAATTGATATGTAATGAATAGGTATTTTATTCATGCAGTGTACATTTTATTTATAGATAAACGTGATGCACTAACTAATTAGTTGATAATACACGTTTCGCTATAAACGACTTCATCCTGAACATGAACTAATGAGTGTATTAGCGCACGGACAAGGCTGTCAATTAAATTTGGGTTACGGACCGGACGCGAAACAGCGACCTCTATTACCGGTATTTGCATCGCAACAGCAACTATCAACAATTAATAAGATCGATTCAATATACAGTTTCATTTATACGCGTTCCGGATTAACGTATTAGAGATTATCACAAATTTAATTAATTGCTTTCATTGTCTCCCATTTCATCAAAGCTAATCTCCCATGCAGAAGCCAATTGATATATTAAAAGACGTATCTTCTGTACCTTCGCATCAAACTTTGCCGGATTCGCGAAACATCATCCTACCTGTCGCGCGTTCATTTATTATTAAAATCTTCTGCGCTTTTGCCTCCGCATCTTCTCTTCTTTCTCCAAACCAAACGAAATACAAAAAAATAAAAGTTTCACAAATAAGCAAACTTTATTTGACGAAACTTTTATTCAACAATATATTTGTTTTCAATCTATACATTATTAACAATCCATTTTATTTCGCGCAACTTTTAACAGACAACAAAATCATTCACTCATTTCTTTTTTCATGTTACCATTGAAACGTTTTTATTTTGTTTTAATTTAAATGTCAGTCAGATGCGTATGATTTTTTTTTTTAATTTTATTAGCGATAATAAACTGACAATTTCATCAAAAATTTAATAATATTTGAAATCGAATACGATAAATACAGTTGGTACAGCATCCCATTATCATTATTTTTTTTAATAATCAAGTAATCCATTTAATCGATTGTTTTATTAACAATTGAAATTTAGTTTTCAATAAAAAAAAAAGCATGTTTAAGGTTAAGATTAAAATTTAACGGTTTCATAAAAAATTGATGGAAACTGAATAGTCAACGCGAAAACAAAAACGAAATAAGCAACAAAACCCATTTGTGAAATTGCGTTTTTTTTTTTTGTTTGTTAAACTATTCATGTAATGTTCAAATATTTAAAACGAAACAAAATATGCGCACGTAACAAATATCATATAAAATTGGTCATATAAAAAAAAATCATATTGTTGCATTTTTCACGTGATTTTCAATTAGTTTCTATTAATATGAAAACAAATCGCGCAGGCGGTTAAAACGTCAATGTTTTATTGTCATTTTTTTTTGTTTCGTACGCGTTTTGTTCGTATCAAAGGCCAAATGGAATGGCAAAGCTAACATGATTTTCACTATTTTCATAAAAAAAAAAACAAACTGGAATGCGTTTGTAATGACAGTTTAAACATTGAAATATGTACAAAAAATGTAATACATTTACATTTTTTTTTTATGGTAAAAAAGTTTTGAATAAAAAATAAATGATGAACGCATGATGATCGAAAAGTTTTCGTATTAATCAAAACATATTATTTTCGGTATGGAAAAAAATAAAATAAAATATTTGGGGGTGGAAAAGGTGACGCGAGAAGTTTGCGGTCAAAGTTTTATTAAAAGGACGAAGAAAAAGGGGGACAGAAAGTGGATGGTCATGCAGCGGAATTCTTGTCTGGACGTACGAAGAGGAGTATTTTTATGAATACCAATGTCGTGTGCGAAAGAAAAAGAAAAAACTTGTACTTCTTCGGTGCGAATTTATTTGGACGGGATCAAAGCACACTCGACGCTCCTTGCATTCACGCCAAAATCGAAATTCGCACAATACATATTATGTAATACAGAGAGATGCAAGTGCTGGAATATCTTCAGTTAATACAATTCATCGTTATATTTAAAAAGTCCAAGTCTTGTAAACTTAAATTTTTAAAAGTTTCATTTATATTGGGTATGAAATTGTGGTGGATGCGCCGGGTTTATTTTGTTTTAAATAAATGTTGAGTAGTTTATAAATTGACTCATAACTGAAGATTTATAATGTTAATATTGTAAATTTACATATTTAGCTGTCCAATAATCATTACCTAGTTGTTTAATCTCAAAATTTTAGCTTCAACATGAACATTATAAGTACAGAAATTGAGTCACAACCATATTTGCATATTTAACATCCTAATGACCATTAAACAGTTGTGTATCGCTAAATACACGAACTATAAACGTTTAGTCCACATAGACTAAACGTAAAGAATCGTAATAACCTGTAGACTAACCCTCCCAACGAAAACAGGGTTTCCGTTTGGCGGAAAGTTCGAGCGTAATACAGCGATTCCGCGCGCCGTAATTGAGGATTCCCGTGAATTTTGCGGGCTAATCCGATCTGATTACTTTAGTTTAATTAGTTGAGATGCTGCTGCTGCTGGTGCTGCTGCACTACACCTGCCGTAACGAGCCGCAGCCACACCAAATAACGCCGTTCCACACATAACGTAAAACATAGAAAACGGTTAACGTTACGCCACCAATTCCATTCCACCTAAACTTGTTGATCGTCGCCCGTTAACGTTCTCGCAAACTACCACACTTTACAAACACCTAAAGAACGATCGATGCGACACCTATCCGAATACTTTGGAATTAATTGAATTCCCCCATTAAATATATTCCGCTTTCATCTTTCTCAAATATATTCACACTCACAAAAAAAATATGAGGCGAAGTATTCGAAATTAGAATCATTCATCAATATTAATGCTGAAAAACAGGGAGAGAAACAGATCGTTCCAGCAGGAAATGGAAATGCAATAAAGTTTTTTAAACTTCCTCATGTCTTCGGAACGAGCGGATTTTTATGTTTCTGCATAAACATTACTGTTTTCTTTTTTTTTTTAATTCGCTTGGGTCACCGCGGTTTTAGAGCCATTCTCACGCGGCCAAAATTACCCCGCAATCAAAATAATTACGATCCAGTTTCCCCGCATTCGATTTAATTAATTTTTCTTTTTCGTCGTATCATCACGTTTACACGCCGCATACGTTAAAAAGTTTACGTTTTGCAAAGCCCACTTTAATAAACTCAATTGACGCACACGCACATTAAAAGTTTCATTTGTTTATATGGTGGATGCGCCGGGTCTATTGTTTAATTTTTTAGAAATTTTAATTAATATTGAACAAAGATATTCACTTTTCACTTATACATGTTGTGCTTGATTAAATTTTGATTAATTTATTTAATATGCTCAAAACAAATTCCAAGATTAATTTTGGAATTTCTGTATTAAATATTCGCAGAAGAGACACGAGTTCGGTAAATAATTCGATGCGGGAATTTCGTAACTTGAGTTCTGTTTAATATAGGAATATTCTGCGTATATTGTTGTTGTGTGAGGCAATTGTTTTTGTTGTTGTTGTTGTTGCTAAGTAATTTTATTTGAATGGGATGAAACAAAAGTTGCATTTGCAAATTGATCGTGGGGTGCGCGGTTGGATTATGAATCGAGGCGTGTGCGTCGATGATGGGGATGAGCGGTCATCCGGGTTGTTCTGATTTATTGGCGGCGCATCGAGTTATCTTTTGAAGTGTGTCGGATCGTGCGGGAAACGCTTGCAAATGAGGCCGCTGGGCATCCGGCATGTAATAAGGTCCGAGATGCTATTACGTACTTGCATCAATAATACACACACACACATGCCCCATATCTCGTCTCATCTGCTAATCTAATCGATACCCTCTCTGATCGACTCAATTAATCCACTGATCCGCGCTCTCTACCCACCTACTTCAATTACCATGGCAACTAACTGAAGCGACTTTGTTTACGTTTCCTGTTTGCATCTGACTTCATGGTAATGAAGAGGAATTAGCGGTGGGCGAATGCGAAATCACACGCTCACTTTTCAGTTTTCTTTCTTTCGCAAATAAGAAAGTGGCGTGGCTGCAAGCGACTCGGTGATTATGTCGTCGACGGAGAACCGTTATCGCGCTGCACACTTTATTAGCCCCGTCGACCTCCGAGCATTCTATGAAATAATCTGTTGGAGAGAAGCGAAGAATGAAGGGAGTGAAAAATGAGCGGAACGAGAATATGGAAAACGGATGAATCGGCGAAGATCCACGTCCGGATCCTCATCACATCTCACCGACAAAAGCGACATCTATGTAAAAACGAGTGACTTCCGGACACACTATTAATCATAATTGCTTTGCTTCAACAAAAAAAAAACACAAAAAGCGAACATTAAATATCTTACATTTATGGTGGATGCAACCACAATTACCCCAATCGATTTTATGATAACTTACAAATATAATAAAAAAAATAATATTGCTGAAAACTTCTAAGAAATCTATACAATTTCGATTATCGCAGCACAATAAAAAAAGAAATAGCGTACAAGTGTCTCCACCCCTCGATTTAATTTCATATTTGAAGAATTAATAATAAAAAAAAACACGTTCGGTGCGTAAATTGCCTCTTTCGAGTGGCTTCCTGCTATAGAAAGAAAAAAGAAATACGAAAAAAAAAAAAGAGAGAAAAGACGGAAACACAATTCAGAGGGGGCGAAAATAAAATGTTTCGGGTAAATATCGTTGAATAAGAATGTTTGTGGGATTCCATTAATATAGCCACAGCCTCCACAGTTTATTTATTTATTTTTTTTTTATATTATTAATGACAACGAGAATAAACACAATGCAGAGAAAAAGAAAACTTTGATACAGAAGTACAATGGAATGGAAATGTATGCAAATGTCGGGTCGGGATGTTGAAATTACCTCTTTTTTTTTTAATTCTCTCTGTTTTTTTCCTGCGCGTAAATGCGTAACAATAATCGTCGGCAATAAAGAGAAATCTAAATGACATTCAGAGGTTATTCGCATCGTTATTTAAATTGTTTTATTAAGCCTGCTTGTGATAATATTATGAAGTGTTCATTTGAATCTGTAAAAATCAAGTTAAAATTTTCAGTTTCAACTAAAACTATATAAGAATTATATCATAATTATTGATTATTTTTTGTTTAAAAGTTTAAAAATGTGGATAAATCTCTGAAGACAATTGAAAGTTGGATAAAGCGGTGATAATATCTATCGAATAAGCGATTTTTATAGGAATTAGAAAAAGTTTTCAATGCGAAAAAACTTTCCAACGTTGCTATAAACTTCTTCGATAAGTCTCGATGATGATCAATCGGCGAACCGTGCGCGCTTAAAGAAAGAACAAACCATTTCGTAACGAACTTAATTAGAATCTGTTTGTAATTGACTTCAGATAAACGGATTCGTCATGTCATCGTTAACTGAAAGAATAGCAGAAATCAATGAATGGATTTTATAATTACAATTTCTTACAAAATCAAAATTTCATCCATCCCAAGTACTGAAAAAAAAAAATTTCAATTTATGTTTATAAAAAGGTGGATGCGTCAGGCATATGCGAACATTTATCTTTTGGTGGATTGGTGTGTATTGTTTTTAATGTATATAAAAGCGTTTGTATTGCGAGTGAATTGACTGCGAATATCAACTATTATTTGACTAAATTCACGATATTAAAACCGCACATCGAAACCGAATTGTTTAAAACCGAAATCGTGTATTGTAATGCAATGCAGATACATTTTAATAGTCCTCGAGGACTATCAAATCTAGTCCACAACATTTTTGTTTATTTTCCCCCATTCATTTCCATCCGCCATACGAAGATATATATATATATATACGTCCATTAATTGATTTCCCAAAGCGGAGGCGATTTTAAAAGCACGTTGAATACATTTATTTCCAACGAAATGTCCGCGATTCGATTCGACCAGTTTGCAGAAATTTACCCTTCACCAACAACAAGCTCTACAACATAAATACATTTATACAACATCGTGGACTTGTTGATTAGACAAAGTTTTTTTTTCTATCAAATATTGCAATTTGTTTTCAGCATATTTGAAACACCTGTAAGATCAATACGTTTTTCTTCGCACAGATTTTTACATCCGCGTGCAAATATGTTTTGCACCCTTTTTCCCGAAGAACATATTTACACCGAGTATTTGATCTGAATTCCAACGTACACACACACACACACTTCAAACAAATCCGATTTATGACAGCGTGTGCAGGCGGCATCAACACTACCACTTCCATGCGACTCTTTTATTAGATTCCATGCATATCCTCGCCATTCGCATCCGCGCGACTCTTCGCATATATTTTTTATATAAGAAAAAAAAAACGCAATCAGAAATACACAAATTTAAAAAACACAAATATCAAAATTACAAATTGCGCTAATCGTTTAACATGTAAACACATTGATCGTATTGTGCGCTGAAAACAAAAGTTTTGTTTACGAAACACGCTCATTTCAATTACGACTAATTGAAGTACAAAAAACAAAAAAAAAGTATCGAAAACACGTTACGCGATTTCACAAATTAATTTACAAACAAACAAAAAAAAATGTATGTATATATGACACAAAAAGTCTCACGTGTTGACTGAATGTGACATAATTGGGTTGCATAAAGATTGGATGCATGCAAATAGGTGGCTGTGTTCAATATTCATGTACAAAAAAAAAAGATCGATATTTTATTTTTCGTATCAATTTCAACGTCAATCAATTTTTCCATTCATTACCGTCACATAATAAAAGGATGCTCTCGTTTAATTATATTTTTTTACATCGAGTAAAAAAATAACTTTTAAAAACAATGCAAAATATGCAAGTATTAATTGAGCCGTTTATTTTGAAAGTGGCTTAAGTCCATTTTCATCTTTTATCAAGTTGGCACTTGTGACATTTATAATTTATGCTGAACTGTCAAAAAAAATAAATCGGTATTGAAATATACTTAGTACATTTGAAAATTTTATATCACGTACATTTTCAAAATAATATAAATACTGAAAATCCTAATTTTGAAAGTCCACCTAAGTCCACTTTTTATTAACGATGTCAAAAAGTGCGGCCCGGAATGTTGAAAGCAGTGATGAAGGTAATTTAAATTACGTTTTTGAAATTAAAAAATAATATTTAATTTAAAGAAATTATTAAACCCATGGGAAAGGATAAAATAACAAGATTTTTGATTCTGAAAGTGAAGAGGAATTAAACTCATACAACAGATTTCAAAAAAAGAAGGAGAATTTTAGAAGTTAATTCTTCAACAGTGGAAGAGGAAGTAATTGAGAATGAGAAAAATAAATTGGCTTCAAATATGCTGGATGCGATTTTTAAGAAATGAACCATATAAAATTTTATACAAAACAACCATGGATGAGAACGCAGAATTTAAAATTCTTGATTTATTGCCACGTCGGGGCAGACCTAAAAAAATTGAGAATATTGTATTGCTATCGTTATATAAAAGTATAAGAAGCATCACATCACTAAAA
>NW_017096070.1:15713-15988 GCF_001412225.1 Nicrophorus vespilloides
GTACCTTCAAAGAAGGATTCAGAGAACACAGAAGTGGTACATTCAGAAAATTCGTAAAATTAAACGGAATTCAGGGAAAAGATACGAATACACAATCGGGAAAAATTATTCCTGCCAAGGAATTTAATAATACGAATAACTTGTTATTAAATTTATTTCTATTATCTAAAAATATAATTTAAATGTTTTTTTTTCTATTTTTTAAGCAATATGCAACGGACTTAAGCTCTTTCACTTTTTGTAACAAAACAATTTTTTTATTTTGAAAGTGACCT
>NW_017096071.1:0-3330 GCF_001412225.1 Nicrophorus vespilloides
AATGACCATAAAAGTGTCAATTTTTGGGGGTTTCGGAGTTGAATAATTCATTGTCAATGTCAACCAATAAAATTGCGGTTTCATCTTTCAAATAACGGATAAATCCATACGATTATCAATAAATTACATCAAGAATTTATGTTTTTTTAATAATTTCATGAATTCTACAGTTAATGCAATTATAAAGAATAGATATGATTGAGAAAATCATAAAGAATTGAATTGTCAAACATTGTTTCAAATTGTGTCATTAGTAATAAGCCTATTTGATTAATCATGAAAACAAATCAAAACAAATATTAATAGTAATGAAAACAATTGAATTTGAGACAACTCGATTATTATCAACTATTTTTGTTTATTAAACATATATTGATCATCGATGTATAAAATTGTTGTAGAAAATCAATATTCTGAGTTGTGTTTTCTTTATGAAGTAATGACGAAGGACGCGTCTTAATGAGAATTAATTAATGACCATTAAAGTGTCAATTTTAGGGGGGTTTCGCAGTTGAATAATTCATTGTCAATGTCAACCAACAAAATTACTGTTGCATCTTTCAAATAACGGATAAATCCATACGATTATCAATAAATTACATCAAGAATTTATGTTTTTTTAAAATAATTTCATGAATTCTACAGTTAATGCAATTATAATGAATAGATTTGATTGAGAAAATCATAAAGAATTGAATTGACAAACATTGTTTCAATTGTGTCATTAGTAATAAGCCTATTTGATTAATCGTGAAAAAAAAAATCAAAACAAATATTAATAGTAATGAAAACAATTGAATTTGAGACAACTCGATTATTATCAACCATTTTTGTTTATTAAACATATATTGATCATTGATGCATAAAATTGTTGTGGAAAATCAATATTCTGAGTTGTGTTTTCTTTATGAAGTAATGACGAAGGACGCGCCTTAATGAGAATTAATTAATGACCATTAAAGTGTCAATTTTTGGGGGTTTCGGAGTTGAATAATTCATTGTCAATGTCAACCTACAAAATTACGGTTTCATCTTTCAAATAACGGATAAATCCATAAGATTACATCAGGAATTTATGTTTTTTTTTAATAATTTCATGAATTCTACAGTTAATGCAATTATAATGAATAGATTTGATTGAGAAAACCATAAAGAATTGAATTGACAAACATTGTTTCAATTGTGTCATTAGTAATAAGCCTATTTGATTAATTATAAAAAAAAACAAAATCTGAATGTTGAATCTCAAATATTCATAGTAATGAAAACAATTGAACTTGAGACAACAACAAATGAAAACAAATGTCATTGCTTACTCGATTATTATCAACTATTTTTGGAAAATCAATATTCTGAGTTGTGTTTTCTTTATGAAGTAATGACGAAGGACGCGCCTTAATGAGAATTAATTAATGACCATAAAAGTGTCAATTTCTGGGGGTTTCGGAGTTGAATAATTCATGATTCAAATTGAATCACGTCTTGTTTTTCAATTTAGTTTTCGAGAAGAAAAAAAATGTACGTTTGATCCTAATGGTTTGTTGATGCAGATGCAGGCAGTCTCCTCTATTTTACCTGCACCACATTTCCTTTCTCTGTGTTTTCTTTATCGCCAAAAGGGGGATAACGGGAACACGTGCAAATGTTGTCCATCCGCTTCTCGGAATTTCCCGTTTCCCCCAACGCCGCGCAGCTGAGAGGAAAAACGTTCCCTCTTCCTGAAATAATCTGAGCCCATCCCCAAAAAAAAGTCCACACAAATGCGCACATAGAAAGACAATTTGCTTGATTCTAATTTGATTACCTAAATAAGAGAATGCGACGGTGATCAGGCAGCAAACGTAAACAGTCCTCATCGACATGTTTCGGGCATTTCATTTAACAGTTAGTCCATTCGGCCCGAGGGGTTTTCCTTCTTCAGTTCAATACACCGGCGTTATTAATACGACTCCGAAAGGATCGAATGGGCACTGGAAACAAACTCACTCACACACACAACAAAGTAGTCGTGGGCGTCGCGACGCCCTCGCTTTGTTTTTGTTTCTTTCCGCACAAACACACACTCGATTTGCACTTATTGTTTTTGTTACATTCACACACCTCTGTTTGTTTTTCTTCTAATTATTATTATTTCTCGTATGTAAACACCAGCGATTGATGATGGTGATGATGATGGTAGTAGTTCTCTGCACTCTTCGGCAGGACCGTCACAACAACAAAAGACCCTTTTTTGACAGAAAGGCGCTTTTTGACAGTCTCCGCGGAGGTGCGACGAAGATGCCTTCGAGGAGGAGAGAGACAACGCGGAAAAGATCAATGAAGCTTCTGAGGGAGGGGGGTGCGGAGAGGTGCGAGCGGGTTACCCCCAGATGCGCCGGCTTTGTGAAAAAATCAAATTGCCGCTCACTTTGACGAAGCACGCACGAACATTGACGAATTTCCACGACGATTTTGAATTTCCCGCCAACGCTGTTGCATAAGTTGCATCAAGCATTCAGCTGAAACTACAGTTTTCGTACAAATTTCATGAAAATTTATAAATATTTATTAAAATTTGACAAAATTTCATGAAAATATAAAAATTTACAAAAATATTTCACTTTTAAAGAAGATTAGAGAAATTTTCATGAAAATCGTAATGAATTTAAATAGAAAATTGAAAGATTTGTCAAGAATTCTTACTAAAAATTGATGATTTTTGGGAAAATTTATTCATTAATTGTTAATAAATCAAGAATAATTGGTTGATTTTGGTTGATAATAATTTCATGAAATCTACAGTTAATCCAATTATAATGAATAGATTTGATTGATAAAACCATAAAGAATTGAATTGACAAACATTGTTTCAACTGTGTCATTAATAATAAGCCTGTTTGATTAATCATGGAAAAAAAATCAAAACAAATATTAATAGTAATGAAAACAATTGAATTTGAGACAACTCGATTATTATCAACTACTTTTGTTTATTAAACATATCTAATTCATTGTAATTTTTCAAAATTATTTAGTACAAATTTCATGAAAATATAAAAAATTACAAAAATATTTCACTTCTAAAGAAGATTAGAGAAATTTTCATGAAAATCGTAATGAATTTAAATAGAAAATTGAAAGATTTGTAACGAATTCTTACTAAAAATTGATGATTTTTGGGAAAATTTATTCATTAATTATTAATAAATCAAGAATAATTGGTTGATTTTGGTTGATAATTTAAATTAAAAAAAAGTTTTTTTTTTTTAATAATTTCATGAATTCTACAGTTAATGCAATTACAATGAATAGATTTGATTGAGAAAACCATAAAGAATTGAATTGACAAAC
>NW_017096071.1:3347-7952 GCF_001412225.1 Nicrophorus vespilloides
TTTTACATAATTAATAGTATCATGGAAAGTAGAGGAACGTTTCTTTTTCATTTCTTTTCTTTTGCTTCTTCTATGTGATCACGGTGGGCTCTTTCCTTCCGGTGAATTCCTCCAATTTGGAAACTTGAAGAGCGACGGAAATGATCGGTTTCAGCATCGTCTGAGCGTCTCCGGTCACGTTTTCCCTTTCGTAGCTGTCGGCGTATAAACGGATGGTGGCGCCGCTGCTTCCGGTTCCGGAAAGTCGGAAAATCAGGCGGGAATCGTCCTCGAAGATTATCCGAATTCCCTGAGAGATTCATAGATTGAAGGAATTAGATTAGACACATTAGAGGATTGTATTTGGTTGATAATGGATGCATTCACAATGATTTAAGTTTGATTTCACAAAATAATTGATTTATTCTTCAAGGCAAATGGAAAATTTCGCGCAATAATTGGTTGATTTTCATCAAATTCTTGGTTGATTCAAATAAATAATTGGTTGATTTTAGTTGATAAATGTGCGATTCAATCAAATAATTGAATAAAATGAATAATTTCAGCATTAAAATGGATAAAAATTGGTTGATTCTACTAAATAAAAGTGTGATTCAATTGATTCAAATTCTCTTACCTGGTTCTTGGTGAAGCTTTTATCGATGGGATCGGTGTACGAGAAGTTATCTGCAGCCTTCACCACGAACTTCTTTCCATCAACGACGAACTCCTTCTTGATCAAACTACCATCTTCCAACAACTTCTCCAGATGCTCCACCATCTTGTTAGCACCATCCGACTCGCACTCCTCGTAATCGTACCTCGTGAAGTAATTCCTTCCGTACAGCTTCCAATGCTCTTGCAAGATCTCCTCCACGCTCATCTTCTTGTGCTCGACGATGGAAAGCCACGCAAGGACAGCCCAAATCCCGTCCTTCTCGCGGATGTGATCCGACCCGGTGCCGAAACTCTCTTCGCCGCACAGCGACAACCGTCCAGCGTCCATCAAATTCCCGAAGAACTTCCAACCAGTCGGCACAATGAACATCTCCTTGTTCAAAGCCGCAGCAACTCTGCAAAAAAAAAAATGCAATTACACAATCAATTAATTGCATAATTAACAATGATTACCGATCGACTGCAGCGCCGGTCGGCATGGATCTGGCGAATCCGCAAACTCCGTTCTTCTCGAAGTAAGGAATGCAGTTCAAATTGTTGGCAATCACCGCTAAACTGTCGCTGGGTGTTACGAAGAAGGCGTTCTGTCCGATGATCATGTTACGATCCTGACGAATCAGAGAAACGAAATTAGTTTTGGTTGATCACTTTGATTGGTCGATTTTGTTGTTTACGCCGTCACCGTCGAACGCGGCGCCCAATTGGATCTTCTGGTTCTCCTTAACTTTGTCGACCAATTCTTTAGCGTACGTCAGGTTGGGATCCGGATGGATTTCGCCGAAGTTGTCCAGAGGGATTATCCTGCGACAGCTGTCCTGACCTGAGTGCAATTCCTCGAGGAAGATCTTTCTCACGTAAACACCAGTCACTGAAACGTTATATCAAAATTACTTCAAATAATTGATTGATTAAATATGAATTTCGACTGTCAATTATTGGTTGATTCCACCAAATAAATGTGTGATTATATCAAAAATTTGGTTGATAATCTGAAGAGATTTGTGAAATTGTTGAATTTACCTCCGTTCATGGAATCCATGAGGACGTTGAAAGGTTCCCTGGTTTCCGTTCCTTGGATCAAACTTCTCAGTTTACCAAAATCGAAGATGTCCTTCATCAAGTTAACGTAGTCCACTGTGGAGTCGATGACCTCAACGACGAATTGTCGACCGTCGACCTAAGAAAGAAGTAGCGCAGTTTGAAACTAAGTTAAAAGCGTAATTTCGTGGAGATTACTTGGAAAGTTTGCGTGCCGACTTCGTGGAATTCGCAGTCCAATTCCGGGCAGATTCTGTACTCCTTGATGGTCTTGGTGCGCTCGTAAACATCGTCGGTAAACTGCGTGGGCGCCGGTCCACCGTTCTCGCAATTGTACTTGATACCAAAGTCGTTGTGAATACCGCCTGAAAGTTCAAATTTTGTAAAAATTATGAAAATTTTTGGTATGAAAGTTACGAAACCTGGATTATGTGATGCTGTGAGGACTATACCACCTAGGACTTTGTGGTTGCGGATGAGGCTGGAGACGGCTGGAGTGGAGAGGATTCCGATCTGTCCGATGATCAGCTTCGCCACCTTTTCAATCAATATTGATTAATTAATATCTGCAAAAATGTGTGAATTTGGTTGCCTATAATGTTGCACCTTGTTTGCGGCCGCGATGCGGATGATGATGTTGATGGCCTGCTTGGAGAAGTACCGTCCGTCGCCGCCGACGACCAGTGTTGATCCTTCCAGCTTATCGCCTAGAGAGTCCAGGATGCATTGCACGAAGTTTTCGGTGTAATGTTTTTCCATGAACTCCTTGACCTTCTTCCTTAAACCGCTCGTTCCTGGTTTCTGACCCTCGAAGGGCGTCGTGCTTCGAATCTCCGATACCAAAGCCATCCTACGAAGAAGAAATCAAAAACAAAATTATTACCTAGGCTACCCAAATGTTCATCCTTAAAACGACCTGAAACCACCTTACTTTTCTTTAAATTCCTTCGCTCCGTCCTTAAGTTAAGCGACTTTATCTGGAGATGCGGCGAGGATCAAACGAAATACCTTCCCGTCGGCTCTTTGGATTACTGTGTATTTTGACGTGGTTTCAATGTCGAATAGCGGACAAACCGCGAGTCGCGTCAGTTGCATAAACAGGGGAAAATTTTAAATTTCACACAAAAAACGTGTACGTGAGATTGCCTATCAACACTGTACGCTACAAAATGGATTCCAGCGAAGTTCCGAACCAATCAGAGTTTCAGTTCAAATAATACAAATTTATAGAAATTTAAATCCATTAATATTAATAATGACAATGACAATTATCAATAATGACATCTGTCACTTTGATAGTTTTCAGAGTAATTTTTGGGTAACTTTGAAAACTATCAAATTGACAGATGTCATTATTGATAATTGTCATTATACAATTCAATATGAAAATAAAGTTTACCAATTTGTATATATTTCTTTTTAAATAAACATTAAAAATCACAAGAAAAATATTTTAAATTTTAATGCTTATTTTACTCATTTTTGTAATAATAATAATTGTGTATAAATTTCATTATGAAAATGAATAAATTTTAATAGTTTTTTTTTTTTGATAAATTTATATAAATCACATGCATTTATTTTTAGACACGAAAACAATAATACTAAGCGTTAAAACTGGGACAGTACGTGATTTATCACACATTTTTGTTCGTAGAGATTAGATATAGGATTCAGACCAGTTTCGTCCACGCAATTCCGAGATAATCCTAATAAATGTCACTATTAAAAGAATGATACATCCAATGCATATAATTGTTATTAATGACATCTGTCAAGTGGAATAACTGTCATTAATGACATTTGTCATTTTTTTTTCTATAAATAATGAAAAATTATTTAGAAATGACGTCTGTCAAATTGAGTGAATTGATGAATCCAATTGGCATTAATGACATATGTCAGTTTCATATCAATGAAAGTCTTGTAAACAACTTATGAATAATCATTTCGACTTGGTTTGTTATTAAATAAAGCAAATAAATGTATACGATGTGATTCATTTCAATGTTTAAATATAGTCGGCGTTTCAACCTTTGTACAAAAGAATGATACATCCAATGCATATAATAATCTGTCAAGTGGTCTAATTGTCAATAATGACATCTGTCAAATTGAGTAATTGATGAATCCAATTGTTATTAATGACATATGTCAGTTTCATATCAATGAAAGTCTTGTAAACAACTTATGAATAATCATTTCGACTTGATTTGTTAACAAATAAAGCAAATAAATGTATGCGATGTGATTCATTGCTATATCCATTTATATATCCTCAACGATTTTGTCATTTACTTTGAATTTCAATGATGAATTGTAATTTTTGTTCATGTTATTTTATAGAAATTGCATGTATTTTTATTACTTAATCAACGGAAGTTGAAAAATGGTATGAAGTTATCGTTATCTCAACCATTCTCTATAATTATTTTATTTAGTTTTAATCGCAACGAAATGTATATAAATCTACATATTTCTATCTAAATAAATAACTTTTGTTTTTGTTTATTTCGTTAATAATTGCAGAAGCATGGCCTTCTCGATTAACCCTCATATAAACTCTGTACTTTATGACTTTCGTTTAATAGATTTATTTCCGCTCATTTTCGTTTTATTTCCCCACCGGTTTCACTTAATCTCGTTTGGCGAAAATTTCTTTCCTCCGGAACTTTCCTGCAAATGTGTATATCTATATTTACACATGAAAAGTTGTTGAAACAAAAAAAAATAATAACGAAGAAAGGAAAACTTTTGACGTTACTGTAATAACGTCGGTTCCCCGGTGATCCTCCAACTGAAACAAAAATGAATTGCCGCACTAAAACGTTTCGTCCGTGTCAATTAAGTGAAGCCATATAAAGATTATAACTTAAATAATCATCAAGTCACATCATTTGTCACAACTAT
>NW_017096071.1:7959-11756 GCF_001412225.1 Nicrophorus vespilloides
ATTGACAGTCAAGTAACTGTACTTTGAGATCTGTCAAATGTTTATAACATAACAATGTTTTGACTAAATCATGTCATTTTATAACAATTAGTTTACAATTATGAATTGCTGCACTAAAACGTTTCATCCGTATTAATTAAGTGAAACCATATAAAGATTATAACTTAAATAATCATCAAGTCATATCATTTGTCACAACTATTCCTGTCAACCTAACGCATTTATTTTTGACAGCTGTCAAACAACTACTTTAGTCAATCATCGATTGACAGTCAAGTAATTGTACCTTGAGATCTGTCAAATGTTTATAACCTAACAATGTTTTGACTAAATCATGTCATTTTATGACAATTAGTTTACAATTATGAATTGCTGCACTAAAACGTTTCATCCGTATTAATTATTTAATTAACTATTAACTATTGACTATTTATGTCAACCTATTTTTGACAGCTGTCAAACAACAGTTTTAGTCAAGTAACTGTACTTTGAGATCTGTCAAATGTTTATAACCTAACAATGTTTTGACTAAATCATGTCATTATATGACAATTAGTTTTGACAGGTGTTATTAGACAGTTGATTTAGAGAATGAACTAGTAATAATCCAAATGGATTTTGTAGAAAAATATATATTTTTTTATTGTTATATTGTAAATCCGTTCTGTTTGGGGCTACTAAAGGTGGAGGAGTCTCCAGCGAGTCAAGTGGTATCGATTTCAAATCACAATACCATCGGCAAACAATGGAAGCGGAACTTTTCAAAAGTGTTTCCCCGCAACAAAAAAAAAACAAAAATTAAAAAAAAAGAGAACAGATCTGCTATATTTAATAACTCGAGTCCGGCGGGTTCTGCAGCCTCGAGCTTGAAACGCGAAAAGTTCGAATCTCGAAGGGTTTACCAAAAAAAAATAACATAGAATATTTTCACCCGTAAACAAATCGAATTCTATTTTCTTTTTTGTGGGAATCGTTCGCATTCGGGAAAGAATAATCTGTTGGAAACACATTGCGGTTCTGCTTGCTTCCTGCCTGCTGCGTTCTCGAACTCTTATCGAAATTATCAACTTCCCGTTTTCTGGTTTCGTTCTCTGCTGTACCGGCGTCGTCGATCATCAAGCTCACGCAAGAACTCAATTTTAAAAGAAAGAAACAACAATTAAGGAAAAACCACCGCAAACCGCCAATTATTTTTTTTTCGTTTCTTTTCCTTTACTTGATACATTTTAATCGTTTTCTGATAAATATTTATTATTCATTTGTTCTTTAGCTTAAATTTGAAATAAAACACTTATTTATTGACAGCTGTCAAAAGTCAATAAGGTAAAGCAATTAGTTCTGACAGCTATCCAACAAAATTTCTTTTGACAGCTGTCATATTTGTATTAACGAGATTGCTTGATTAATATTTTATGTAACGTTTTTTATTATTGAATCGATGTTTTTTTTTTCTTTTTTTATAAATAATAAATTGCAAAGCAGATTTAGATTAAATTTAAAACAAAAATCACTTATTCATTGACAGCTGTCAAACGTCAATAAGGTAAATCAATTTGTTCTGACAGCTGTCAAACGGCTATTTTTATAGAAATCAACTATCCAACAAAATTTCTTTTGACAGCTGTCATATATGAATTAACGAGATTGCTTGATTAATATTTTAAGTGACGTTTCATTATTGAATTTAGAATATGATGTGTTTCTTGATTGAATTGATGTGTCAGAAGATTAAGAGAGAAAAATGCGGAAAGTGGATCGAGCAAACAGGGAAATTCGAAAAGAAAACAAAGAAGGAGGAAGAACATGAGTAAACGAGGAAACGGATCGCACGATATAAACAGAAAACATACGAGAAAAAAAAAAAAGAAAAAAGAGAACCCGGGATAGCGGAGCGTCCTCTCCCTCTCCACCCACTTCCGGTTGCGATAATGGACGTGCATAAATAGTTGTAACGTATCTCCGTGGAAACCATTTATTAATTGCTGCTCCAACGCAAAGAGTCAAGAAGTTACCATAACAACAATAACAACAACAAAAAAAAGTGCGAATTGAAGAGTATCAACAACCATACTGTGAGAGGGTTCATCAGCAGCATCTACTGTGCAATTATATATAGAATATCAAGTAGCTGCTCGTTGATGAATTTATTTACATTCATGGTAGAATCAACGATTCTCATCGAAACCATCAATTTTACAATTTGTATTTGTGTTCGTTGCAATTTGCAGTGCGGCTTATTCGAAGGCATTTAGTAAACACTTAGAATCCTAGCTGCCTTAGGATGAGCATCATGGCATTACCAGACTACAATTATTAAATTTTGATCATTTTCAGTCGACGCTCGAATCTCTGAGAAACGTGAGTTAAAAATTACCGTTTTATTTAGAATTATTTATTAAAATGCTTCAATAATTGAATAAAACTATTAATTCTGTAATGGCCAATTTTAACCAATCGGATAACGCTTTCCCAAAAATGGCCACCGAATGCAACCAATCACAAAGCTCGCATCTTGTCAAAGTTGTTAATTTTAACTATTAACGTCAAATTTTATTTAAAATTTTCTATTATTTTAATCGATTTATTTTTAAATGCTAAAATTTGTGAAGAAAATGCAATTATTTTTAAGGATTTGTTTATAATTTTAGTAAAATGCTTAAATAACCTAATGAAACTATTCATTCTGTAATGGCTGCCGCTTGTGACCAATCGGATAACGCAAAAACGACGCTTCAGCAAAATGCGACCAATCAGGAAGTTCGAAAATTTGCTTAATTGTCAGATTAATGTCAAATTAGGTTTGAATATATGAGTATCAGACTACAATTATTAAATTTTGATCTTTTTCAGTTAACTGAAATGCTTCAACAATTGAATAAAACTATTAATTCTGTAATGGCCAATTTTAACCAATCGGATAATGCATGAACAACGCTTCTCCAAAAAATGGCCACCTAATGCAACCAATCACAAAGCTCGCATCTTGTCAAAGTTGTTAATTCTAATATTTCATACGATTTTTGTTTAATATTAAAAAAATAACTACAATTTAAAATTCTCTATCGATTTATTTTTAAATGCTTGAATTTGTGAAGAAAATGCAATTATTTTTAACGATTTGTTTATAATTTTAGTAAAACGCTTAAATAACCTAATGAAACTATTAATTCTGTAATGGCTGCCGCTTGCGACCAATCGGATAACGCAAAAACGACGCTTCAGCAAAATGCAACTAATCAGGAAGCTCGAAAATTTGCTTAATTGTCAGATTAACGTCAAATTAGATTTGACGTTAATCAAATGTGTATTTTCTATTTAATTGGATAAAAGTTAAATATGTTAATTATTTGTGAAATATAAGTTATTTTGAATGATCGAAGACGATGGCATGATGTCACGTGACATGCTTAGATAACCTAATGAAACTATTCATTCTGTAATGGATGTCGCTTGTGACCAATCGGATAACGCAAAAACGACGCTTCAGCAAAATGCGACCAATCAGGAAGCTCGAAAATTTGCTTAATTGTCAGATTAACGTCAAATTAGGTTCGAATATGATTACCTCAATCAAATGTGTATTTTCTATTTAAATTATTTGGATAAAAGGTTAATTATTAGTGAAATATAAGTTATTTTGAATGATCGAAGACGATGACATGATGTCACGTGACATGAGGTGACATGACGTGACTTTAAAATCTTGCAATATCTATGGAAAATAATCGAAGTAATCAAATCACTTACCTTTATTTTTTGTTTGTTAATTGAAGGTGAAGTTCTATCGAAGTTGTCCA
>NW_017096071.1:11761-19133 GCF_001412225.1 Nicrophorus vespilloides
TCGAACTTGTCCAAATTCTCTCCCTCCTCGGATCCGATTGCCCCCTCAGATTAACCTGATTGATATTCTAATTCGGATCTCTTCTCTTCTCTTCTCTCACTCTCCACACATACACTCATTCTCTACACTATACATCTCTTATCGACCGAACACACCCACGCAATCGAGACAAAACCAATATCGATTTTTTTCTTCTCTTTTTTTTTATAAATAAAAAAAATGCATAGCATCAATCAAATGTACAACAAAAAACAAAAGATTACGTCGGACTTCAAGGACGTCTAGATAAAATATTTGTCGAGCATCGTCACTCCTCGAGAAATACACATATTATTTTATTAATTATTTTTTTTTTAAAGCGGAAATCTGCTGATAAATGGCGAACGATAATTTCTCAGAAAGCGGATGTTAAATGCATGGAATTAAATGCGTGCTTGTACGACACAGAAAAAGAGAGAGAGAGAGAGATGAGAATGTGTAAGTGTGTGAGAGAGAAAGATTGAGAATTTGGGCGACTGCAGAGGAAACAGTTGCCGCTCGTGGTTTTGGGAGATTAGCGAATTTGCAAACCAGAAACTAATGTTCGCTCCATGAACTTCCAACTTCTGATAATATTACTACTACACGCCCACATCCCGGTCGCTACATTAACGCTACAAAAGTATTATTTACCGCATTCGATTCAGTTTAGCTAGGAATAATACTAATAGACGGATTCTACTTATCCGTGCTTAATTATTACTGCTTGTCTACTACAACATGTTCGATAATTCATTATTTGTTTTAGGGAGGTAATTTTGGACGAATACAATATGGCTTCTGTAAACAACCAATGAGAGCTTAGGAAAAAAGACGCCGGCGTCATTTAAACAATGATTTTCAATATGGCCACAACTTTTAACCAATCACAGCTTTGCAATTAACTATAATTTATTATATCAAGTTTTCTGTGTAGCGATTATTAATTTTAATAAATTTTATTGTTTATTAACTCAATAATTTTATTACTGAAGCACATACATATTTACATACTTTTACTATTACTATTTAACTGTTATATAACATGTTTCAGGGTAATAATTGATTGAATTCAACATGGCTACTGTAAACAACCAATGAGAGCTTAGAAAAAGAGACGCCGGCGTCATTTAAACAATGATTTCCAATATGGCCACAACTTTTAACCAATCATAGCTTTGCAATTAACTATAATTTATTGTATCAAGTTTTCTGTGTACCGATTATTAATTTTAGTAAATTTTATTGTTTATTAACTCAATAATTTTATTACTGAAGCACATACATATTTACATACTTTTACTATTACTATATAACTGTTATATAACATGTTTCATGGTAATAATTGTTTGCATTCAACATGGCTACTGTAAACAACCAATGAGAGCTTAGAAAAAGAGACGCCAGCGTCATTTAAACAATGATTTCCAATATGGCCACAACTTTAAAGCAATCAAAGCTCTGCAATTAACTATAATTCATTATATCAAGTTTTCTCTGTAGCGATTATTAATTTTAGTAAATTTTATTGTTTATTAACTCAATAATTTTATTACTGAAGCACATACATATTTACATACTTTTACTATTACTATATAACTGTTATATAACATGTTTCATGGTAATAATTGTTTGCATTCAACATGGCTACTGTAAACAACCAATGAGAGCTTAGAAAAAGAGACGCCAGCGTCATTTAAACAATGATTTCCAATATGGCCACAACTTTAAAGCAATCAAAGCTTTGCAATTAGCTATAATTCATTATATCAAGTTTTCTGTGTAGCGATTATTAATTTTATTAAATTTTATAGTTTATTAAATGAAGAATTTTATTACTGAAGCACGTACATATTTATATACTTTTACTATTATTATTTAATTGTTGCATAATATGTTTCAGGAAAATTCAACATGGCCACTGTCAACGACCAATGAGAGTTTAGAAAAAGAGACGCTAGCTTCATTTAAAACAATGGTTTTCAAAATGGCCACAACTTTAAACCAATCATCATTTTTTTACTAATTTAATAAATGTCTTAGTTTACAATAAAAAAATGTCCATTAATTACGTAATGCGGTTTCACGCATCATCAATATATATTTTTCTTGTGTATTCTCTCGTTTCTCTGTGGGGTTTTGTTGACAACACGCTCATCATCGTTCCGGAGAAATCTCCAAGGAAAGAAAAATCCGAGGATGGTTGAAACGATGATCAACATCCTTCATTTTGTGTGTTGATATTTAAAGAAAATGCAAATGAGGAAGAATGATCGATTTCAAAAGATATTTAAATTAAGATTGCGGAAGTGCTGTAAAAGGTAGAGAGTTGAAAAAAGATGCGTTGGAAAGCTTAAATTTTCAACTTTGATTTGTGTTTAAAATATTTGATATATTACATAAGATAGTCGAGTAATAGAAAGAAATGTGAATGTTTGTTTTTTTTCCCATTTTTTTTTTAAATCTTTGATTTCAAAAATGCCACAATAGATGGACGTTTGAAATAAGTGGTGTTTGAAAATCTACAGTTTCATCTTTAATTTCAGTGAAAAATTATTACGTAAGATAGCTGATTAAGAAAATAAAATAATAAAGTAAATCGTGTTTTTATCTGAAAAATTATTTTCTAATCTTTGAGCGTCTATTTCTGAAGTATTGTGATAGAGAGAAATCTGAAGAAAAGTGTATTGGAAAGGCTACAGTTTCGAGTTTAATTTGGTTATAAATAATTGTTTGGGACAGTCGAGATTCATTATAAAATTGAAGTTTTCATAATTGTAATGATACCAATGAAGAGTTGAAATAATGAAGGATAATGCAGAATCCCAATTAATGTGTTTGCTTTAATGAAGCCGGCAAATGAACAGAATAATGCTTTGAAGGGAAGGGTTTTCAGTGGAAAAGAGCGTAATGGAATTTGAAGGGATGAATGGAAACGTAGGAATATTTGATGGGGTTTCATGGCACGTTTGCGTGTAACAAGCATTGCCTTAATAATCGTCCATGGAATAATTATTCCGCCGGAGGGTTGCAGTTGTAATCATACACATCTATATCTATATAGATGTTGCGCATTTACGTGTATGAACATAGAGAATGTGAGAGTATGAGAGAGAGATATGGACAACATTCAAATTGTGGCAATTAAAGTACGGAGGAGGGAGCGCGTTACGCGGCGCAGAAACTGAAACTAATTGCGTAACATGTCGAAAATGAGAATGGCCAGGCGCCGAAGGCACGTTTCAATTATTCCACTCGCAGTTTAACAAGAACTGGCTGGTCTCTCGCGCGGTAAAAGACGGATATAGATAGGTGGGGAATGGATGGATGGATGGATGGATGAGCGGATGGGATGATTGAACGAAACGAATTTGCTGAAATGAGAACACACGAGAAAATCTGGTGGAAGAGGAAATTTGCGGACTAATCGCGTTTCGCGGAAAAGTTAATTCGATTTGTCGCACAAGTTTTCGTAAATAAGATAAAGTGGATTTGTTTTCAATTGTGCAAGGCAAGGCTGAAGAAGGGTTGACTGCTTCTTTTTTTCTCTCTCTTGCCGTTTCGGGGATGCTCAATCCTCTCGATTTTAAATTAATTAGAAATTCCGTTCCTCAATTTAACTCTCGCAATTTCACTTCTTCCACCTTTCTCATTCGAGCAGAAAAAGAAAATCTATCCCAGATACTTCCAAAACTAATCGTTGTTTTTGTTGTTGTTGTTGTTTTTCAAAGCCTTCTTAATTATATATTAAATTCATTTTGTAAGATCTGTAAGTTTTTTTTTTCTTCTAAAATCTTGGAAACTATAAAATATTTCAGTGGAAAGGTAAGACTTTCAGCTTTAATTTGATTGTAAGATGATGTAATTATCTTCAGCGGTTCTCGAGTAATTGACTGAAAAGTGAAGACATCTCATTGGCAATTAGACTCCGAAAATCAAATTCGAAAGGCGGAAGTCTAAATACTTATTATTCTTATCAATTAATATAAGTTTAGTCAAGTAATATTAAGTAAACACCGATTTTTCAATTTAATTTTTATTTTTTTTATATTATTTACTAAAAATTCTATATTTTTTAAATTTTTCCTTATAATTTTATTATTAAATAATAAACGTTTTTTTAATGCGCAACTATTGATATAACTGATTTCACTTAATGTTTATTAATAGCAGAGATATTGCGATCCTAATAATCCTAATCCTAATTGTACATCAAATTAAAGATAAAACTATTACCTATGTAACGAGCCTACTAGTATTTTTCTAGTTTGCTCCTGTCATATTCTATAAGCTGTCAAAGTTAAGCAAAAAAATATTAACTTTCTTTGTTATTCATAGCAACCTTAGTAATAGTAGATTGTTTCTAGTATCTTCACTTTTTATTTAATAACTCAACAAATACTTAACGCAATTCGATCATTTAGGAAGCAAATTAAAGATAAAACTATTACCTATCCAACGAGCCTACTATTATTATTGTGGTTTGCTTCTGTCATTTGTTATAAGCTGTCAAAGTTAAGCAAAAAATATTAACTTTCTTTGTTATTCATAGCAACCTTAGTAATAGTAGATTTTTTTAGTGTCTTCACCTTTTATTTAATAACTCAATCACTACTCATCATAATTAGATCATTTATCAAGAAAATTAACGATAAAACTATTGCCTTTTTAACGAGCCTACTTTCATTTTTCTAGTTTGCTCCTGTCATTTTCTATAAGTTGTCAAAATTAAGCAATAAACTTTAATTTTCTTTGTTATTCATAGCAACCTTAGTAATAGTAAATTTGTTTTTAGTGTCTTCACCTTTTATTTAATAACTCAACAAATACTTAACGCAATTCGATCATTTAGGAATCAAAATAAAGATAAAACTATTACCTATCCAACGAGCCTACTATTATCTGATTTACTTCTGTCATTTGTTATAAGCTGTCAAAGTTAAGTAACTTCACTTTTTATTTAATAACTCAACAAATACTTAACGCAATTCGATCATTTAAGAAGCAAATTAAAGATGAAACTATTGTCTTTTCAACTATCCTACTTAACTATTTGTGGTTTGTTATTATAAACTGTCAAATATCTCAATTTAGTTGTTGCATAACAATCTATACGTGTCCTTAGTAACGGTTGCTACGTTATTAATAAAAAAATAGAGTTAACTAAGTATTTTGCTATTGGTATGTAAAGAAGTAGGGTAAAGTTCATTGCAGAAATTTGTATATAATAAACGTTCGAGAAGTTTTCCTTTGATGTTATTATAACGTTTCAATAATCAGCTTAGTCGACCATAAGCTGCTTGATTTGTAAAGGGATGAGAATTGGAGGAGGAGGAGAGGAAGGATTTTCATCAACAAATTGGTCGTGTAAGTCTGTTGCTGATGGAGGCGCCGGGCTGCACGGAGGAGGACGTCTTCGTCGTCTCCGTTAATTACAAAATTGTCTCACCTGAAAGATGAGTCTCTAAGAACATTTATTAATTTCAGTTCACGCCCGAATGCTTCATTAAGCTGCCGCCGTCTCCGTCACCAA
Source organism: Nicrophorus vespilloides (assembly GCF_001412225.1). NCBI lineage: Eukaryota > Metazoa > Arthropoda > Insecta > Coleoptera > Silphidae > Nicrophorus > Nicrophorus vespilloides. The sequence goes on from NW_017096071.1 coordinate 17,313, forward strand.
AACTACCTCCAACCCATCGCGAATCGTCGCTGAAAAATAGGGTGGCTCCGACGGAAATAGCAATTGTTTATTTTCGCATTTACGTGTTTCCATGACGAGCAGCGAGAATAATTACAGGTGCACGGCAGGATTCAGGACAATTCACTGTATTGCCAACATAAAGAAGAACAAAATCAGAAAATAATATCAAAACAATATCAAAAAAAAAACAATCGAAACAACAAAATCTAAAAAAAACAAAATAAAACAAAACAAACTCTATTAAAACAACGTCAAAAAAATAAAACAAAATCAACAAACAATATCAAAAAAAATAAACAAAAACAAAAAAAACAATTGAAGGAATGTTTGTGTCACTCCCTCTCGTTGACATCGCTGACCCTCTGTCTGACGGAAGCGGCGATACGGCCATTCATCTTCGGGTTAATTAATCCGAGACCCTCAACTTATATAACTAATCCCTCTTCTCCGAACGTCAAGCGCAATCTACGGACGGTTTTGAATGCGCCGCCGCCGCCTCATCCGCAATGAATAATCATTTGCAACTGTTTCAAAATTGATCCCGACATCAATTCCAATTCGCGAATGCAAAACCAAGATTAAAATTAACCCAATCTTATGCAATAATTCTTACAGTGGGCAGAAAGCAAATTCATGAATTCGATTTTTTTTATTTGCAAATTACTCACACGATGGCGCTGCAATCGAATTTGCTTATTTCTTCTTCAATTTCTATAAATCTAATGATAATTTTTCATGATTTTACAATAACCACAAAAAAAAATTCTAATTTGTCAATAGATGGCGCTGCAATCGAATTTACCTATTTCTTCTTGAAATACTAATATATGTATATATCATATGTATTATAATTATTTGTTAATTATTTTTGAAAAATTTATCAAAAGATGGCGCTTTTACTTAAAATGCATGTATTTTAGGATTTATAAAGAGAATTGACTAATGGAAAGGATGATTTTTGTTTAAGAAGAGAAAGCATCGAATTACGTGAAGCCATATGAGGGTTTGAACTAAACTAAATCGGAATTGCTATCTTGTTAAGGGATGAATGGAATGACGGATCTGTTCGGCAACTTTGGCTCCGACGAGTGTGCTTTCTTTCTTCCATTCATTCAAGTGTTCGTTAATTTTTCACCCCTCCCTGTATATATAGAGATATAGATATATAGTGTGCATAATAAGTGGCATCGCCGGATCCGAGCGGTGATTTATCAACGGAAATGCGGGGGATGAGAGGTCGAGCCGTTTCCGGTCGGATTTTTGCGTGCAGAAAACTCCACACCCTCTCTCCACGACATTTCCAAAACTTTGTCATCATTTAAATTAATTCCGTAACGTATCGGATTTCAAAAACTTTCTGCTAAGGATTATGAATGGCGCCCGATAAATCCTCTTCAGTCCGGCGCAAATGCAGAAACACTTCCGCACTTTACAACCAACCAACCAACCAAAAACCCTAAAATTCCGCACAATTTTATTACAACTCTTCAGAAAATTATTGATTTAACTACTAAAATGTAAAAACACTGCTTTTTTGAACGTTTTTTCAAATTTAAACACGAATTATAGCCAAACCGATAAAACCACTCTACCATTTATAGTTTCCGAGAAAATCAATCAAATGTGAAAACACTGCTTTTTTGCACGTTTTTTCAAATTTAAACACGAATTACAGCCAAACGGATGATACCACAATAATATATGAATACTCACTATATTCCCCAACTATTCAGCTTTCATATGCATCCTTTGGATCCATTCTATCTTTTATAGTTACCGAGAAAATCAATCAAATGTGAA
>NW_017096071.1:19152-19351 GCF_001412225.1 Nicrophorus vespilloides
AACACGAATTACGGCCAAACCGATGAAACCACAATAATATATGAATACTCACTAGATTCCCCAACTATTCAGCTTTCATATGCAACTTTTGGATCTATTCTATCTTTTATAGTTATCGAGAAAATCAATAAAATGTGAAAACACTGCTTTTTTGAACGTTTTTTCAAATTTAAACACAAATTACAGCCAAACCGATGAA
>NW_017096072.1:0-42414 GCF_001412225.1 Nicrophorus vespilloides
GGCACCACTGTACATAGTTATTGAAAAAGTAGTTTTATTTATATGATAGTAGTGGAATAATTTGACATAAATAGCTATTTGTCTATTATATATGGTGGTATGTAATGACATATGTAATAGTAGTTGCTATAGTTGAAATAATTGGAAAGTTACAATTAGCTATTATGTAATCATATGATGACGTACAATGACAAAAATGGGTGTTGGTACTCTTAACATGCATCGGTATTCGAAGTAATTATATGATATGTCATATATAGTAGTATATATGACATATATAGCTGTTTGATGCACAAATTGTCTTTTATGCATGCGCTATCATATATAGTAGTAATTGGTACATTTGGAATAAATGTATGTCTTACTTATCGTATAGAATGGATACTAAATGTGAAAAAATACAGCGGAATTGAATGTAGATTAAAATTTCTATCCAATATACTTTCTTTTCTTCTATAATCAATAAATTAATTTATAAGTCTATAAATATTTCGAGTTAAAATTTGTGAAAAGCGAGGTGGGAAAATGTCATTTATCAAGTAATCCATTGGGGCGTAATGCCTTAAGCCCTGTGCACACAAATATACATTTCAAACGGCCGAGCCGCCGCCCTCTCACGGATACCGACCGAGCGAGCGAGCGAGCGTTGGGACGCTTTTGAGTGAACGTCGCGACGCTCTAACAGATTTAACATTTCATATGCATATAATTCGATTCAACTTGGTTCTCTCAAGACTCATCTCGCCTTTCTACCCTGCAGCAAACCAGCAACCCTTCCCCGCTCTCACCCTCATGTAATCTATGTTATATATATATATATATTTTATTAAAACGAAGCTCGTAAATAAGCGTGGTAATTTATTACGTAAGGAATTCGTCTGAGTATTCGCATCAATCTCGAAGAAAACGCGACGAGGCGAATGATGAAACAAACAAAAAAAGAAAAACGCGATTTTCTTTTATTAATCCTCTCTTAATAACCTTAGGTTGTTAATTAAGTTCGTAACAACGTTACATACGAAATTTCATATATTAAACAATTTATAAACAAACAAAGTTTATGTAACTTTGCAAAACATTGATACATATACTTAAAGATGTTCGATGCGTTCATGGAATATTTATATTTTCATCTGTAAACAAAGTACAACAATACCTCACATAGTGCGGGTAATAGTTTCTGCCATTATCCTGTGTAGTACCTCGAAAACCTATGGTTTACCTATAAAAATTAATTTTTTGTACTAAATTTAAACAAACTTGATACAAAAATTGATGTTGGGAGATGTTTTGTGTTGATTCATGTAGGGCCAGATTAAGTAGGCCATGGATTCTATAAACCAGTTAATTTTAATATTTGATTTCTCTCCTTACATATTTCGTATTTTCATGTAAAATGTGTATTGACACTGTGTTATATAACATATTGATTTATATCTAAAATACCAACTGTTTGTTACAGAATCACAAGATATGATTTGATTTTAGAACAGCATTTCGCAATTTATGGGTTGCGACATTGAATCGCGTTAGAATTTCAATTGTTTGCGAAATGTCAGTTGTCATCTTCCGTCAAAATGAGGACCTGTTGAAATACTCTTAGAAATTGGAACGCTGTACACCTGGAAAGAAATATGTTGAGAAATGTGTTGGAATATATAAACTGGACTTATATAGTTTGAATGAGTATATTAGATAAGGTAGATGCAATGGAATAGTATAAAAATTACTATTCAATTACATCAGATATGTAATATTAAAATGGAATAACAAAGGTAGATGGATGATTCCCGGAGATTTGGTTTAGCTTCATGTTGGCCAAAGCATCGTTGAAACATACAGAATCGAAAAGATGTTTGCGAAATGTATTATTTACGATACCTGTGATCTTGGCAATATCGCAATCTCGAGTCGCCCCCTGCCACCAATATTTATGGGCGCACGGCCTGTCACGACTTTAAGTGACACAGATACGTTATCGGCAACGTATTTCTCCTGTGCAAAATGTGTATTTCTCGGAAGGCGAAGAATAAATTATAACATCTCGTGCAAATAGCAACTATACGCCACCCACATGCTATTAACTGCATGTACTTCCGACGTCCCCAGTTTGCTATGATTTATTCCTAAGATCGAGGCTTCAGCTCGAGCTTGTGCCGGTGACACGATAATCGCTGTGTCGATTACGCGCGCAAACACGACTGATCCTTGCTCTATTTTTCCCATTTTTTTTTTAGACCTTTCTTACTGCTGCACGTGTTCTGCGATCAACCCTAAGGTTGAAGGACAACATTGGGGGGACGAAGCGATGGGTAAACAACTCGGATGTCAGAAAGTGCACGGCGGGTGGGCCCATATGTACAAGCGCACATATCTAAATCCCAATCTGGATGTGTAATGGAAAACAAATATTATGCGAATCTTATATGAGACTTATTCACTTCAGATTCTGTTTGTTACACAAACAACTTCGAAGAATCGCAAATTAGTTGCAAACTATGACTGCTGACGTGGCTTACGTAACATACACTGAATTGCAATGCAAAATGAATCATTAATTTCTTATTTACACTTTTTAACAGGGTTGATACATTTTGTAATTTGCTTTTTCGAGCATTTTTTAAACTTTGAACACGAATTACAGCTAAACGGCTAATACCACAGTAATATATCGATACTTGCTAGATTCCACAAACATTCAGCTTTCATATGCATATATTGGATTTATTCTATGTATTATAGTTTTCGAGAAAATCAATGAAATGTAAAAACACTGCTTTTTCGAGCATTTTTTTAACTTTGAACACGAATTACAGCCAAACGGCTAAAACCACAGTAAGATATCGATACTTGCTAGATTCCCCAAACACTCAGCTTTCATATGCATCTTTTGTATTCATTATATGTATTATAGTTTTCGAGTAAATCAATGAAATATAAAAACACTGCTTTTTCGAGCATTTTTTAAACTTTCAATACTAATTACAGCCAAACGGCTAATTCATTTAAATGTTGATTCTAAAATTATAAATATTGAAAAAATCTACTGACTGAGAAAACTTGCATATAAAAGTTTTAATTAAAATTCCGAAAAATCAGATAAATGTATTTATTATAAATGAATGAATCGAAAGAAACTATTAGTTACGCTTGAACTTAGCAAAATCCTTTACAAATATTACGAAGCTAAACCAAATGAATGAGTATGAAAAACAACCAAGACCAAAATGATTGTCTTTAGTTGTAAAAGATAATTTTTAGGAAATAATACATGTTTGTTATATGTAACTTTATTTCGATTAAAATGAAAATTATTGAAATTGTTTTCTGTAGAAAATAAAGAAATATTTAAACTATTATTGGTATGTTGTTAATGATATAGATATACTTTGTTATAATTACGTGTATATAATATTATGTTGCACATTTTCTATCGTTTATATCGACAAATATAAGAATCGGAAACGATTTGACAACTTAGTAGTACTTTAGTGGATATCATCCCCATGCAATAATACTGTAATCCCGGCTATCGGGATTCTGCTTAGCGAGGGTGTTTCGAGTGGGCGGGAAAATTTCGGGCCGTTCTTTGAACGAGGTCTTTCGGGACACAGCTTAACACAAAAGGGCCGTTCTTATTGCGAGTGGCCACTTATATTCCGTACAGCCCAGGACCTCCAGACCCGGCGCATCCACCTATATTTCACCCATCCTGCTGTCCCGGACACAAATTACAATTTGCCCCACATAAAAACCCTAGCACATATACATATTATATATATAAATAACATAGAAAACACACAGTTCTCAACACCATTTGAATTCAGTTTAATACCATTACGGTTCATTCGATTGTTTCCAATGATCTGTTGTTATTACCCAACTATTTATATCGTTGTTTTTATCTGTTCATCAATGTGAAAATTGAGTAAATTTAAGATCGCGGTTGACATTACATGGATAACCTTTCCCGGTGGATAGTTACCATTATGATGATGGTTAACTTCAGTAGTATATTGATGTTCTTCGATTTCACTATTTCCTTTGACTGTGAATCTGCTGCTATCCTTAACACTGTCTGAACCTCATTCATTTCACTGTTCATCTGTGATGAATGAAGACCTTATTCCTGCAAGAACCGAGAGGGCTCACAAAGGGCCTGGCTTAACCAATATTTCAGATTTGTTTTAAACTTATTAAAAAAATAACTATTAATGAAAACGTATATATCAACTGAGTTAGTTGAAAATGAAGTTTTCAATTTGCGTCACAATATAATTGAATTTTTTTTTGCGATTAAAGAAGAGAGAATGTTCCACCGAAAATGATTTTTAATCACTTTTTTCATGCTCGTTTTGTGGCCCGTGCGGTTTCAATCGGTCGAGTCGCTCATTTTCGCTTTAATTTTTCATTTAAAAGCCTTGTCACTTTTATATCAAACAGAATGCTCAAAGGACAGTCAAAGGCCGCTACGCGAAATTTTCCAACCCCGGTAAACTTTTTTTTTATTTACTTCATTTTTACCTTTATCTCTGTATTCCTCTTCCCTCTTGTGTCCGCATAGCCGACCGCAAAATAAAAACCTAAGTCCCGGCAAAGAGAAACAGTGGAGAGGTAAAAAAATAATCACGCAGTTTTAGTTCGGTTTGAAGATAAACAGAAAACTTCACGTAGTGAATATTTGCGTTGGTATTTTCACTTGAAATAAACAAATAGGAGATTATGTTGGAAATCGACGTTCCTTGGAGTGAAATTGGCTAGGGAATTTGAGATATAACAGTGTGCAATGAAATTAAGTGGATGTTAAAGAAGGTTTCCGTCTGCACTTCATCAGCAGTTCCATTGAAGCCCAAGATTGATTGGCAGAGACTCTCGAGGAGCTTAGACCTCTCGCTAAAACAAAGCATGGAACTTTTCCATTGTCTACGTTATTATGGTTATCATTTAAGGGTTTAAGGGCTAATTGCGAGCGCGCCTGCGCTTTCGTTGAAATAAACTCGCCGTTTTGAAAGTGTTTAGAAAGTTTCTTATTTTCATAAAAGTTTATACTACACTCTTTCTCTCTTGCGCTGTATTATTGCTATTGTTCTCAGTTGTTCCCAACTATCGCCGAGATAAGTTGAGAAAGAAGAACCATTAGTGAATTGAGCATATTTTCTTCTATTAAATCCGACGAAACGCCAAACTACTTTCTGTAGTTATTAGCTTATTAGTTGAGACGATCCTTGGAGATCAACGATCCCTGAAGATGAACTTCTTTTAATAGTACGCAAGTTAAAAAAATATTGTTTACCTAAATGTTACACCATCATAAAGATCTTGATTTTTTATACAATCATGCAAATATCATTGTTATACTGCAGTTAATGAAGAATAGCTTTTATTATTGTAGTTTTAATGAAACATAAATCTCTTATGAATTAAAAACAATACAAATTATTCTAACAATAATCTTCGTTTTTTCATAAAAGTCGAATGTGGAAATGTTTGATGCAAATTAATAAATTATATTTTTCAATTGCTTATACAAAAATTATTGGTTGCAGCAATTGAATAGCAGCAATTTTTAAGAACTGCTTCATCCATGTACTCAAAATATGATCAATTTGTATGAGTTGTACAAATCATCTAATTGGATCGCGGTATTATTGAAGAAAAGCTCAATATACTTCAGCCAAGATCTCAAGATATAAATGATCTACACAGGACATTCGGTTTTTGAATAATTATGCAATAGAAATTTCAGTTTCCGAATAAAATCTCAGTTCTGGTACTCAAAATTGTGTAACTCAAGTACATTGTTATATGAATGTTGCCTGTAACATTTGTTTTGTTATATCAAATGATTAATTTACGTTCTGTGTAAATTTTATATTAAAAAGTACATAAAAAACATTGCATGAATGTTCTGAAGTGTTTCTGTAATGATATAATTTCATGATAATTCAAATAAAAGCTGAGTAGGAAAAAAAATATGTTAATTAGTTTTATGTGGTAAATGGAAATTCCGTGAAACAATTAAGTAGTAATTACTGGAGGCAGAAAATTAAGAACGAAGAGGTTCGGATGAAGGGGGTTACGGTTAAGGGAGTATTGAATGGGGAGAGAATGGGCTCGTAATTAATTGACAAGAAGAATAAAACTCATGGAAAAAAATAAAATTAAAAAAAATAATAATGAAAAGTTGGCATCGTCGGGGGTGGAAGGGGGATGCCGTTCCAATGAATTTATGTAGGTAGTTTTAATAAAGCCAATTAAGCGGCGTCGATTCATAAAAATGCAAATGAAGAAATCAACGGTGTGTTCGAGGGGAAATTCAATGGATCTGCTTTATTTATCCGCATCGAAGCCAATTAGATCCGCACCGGCAGCGACCTGAGCATCTGGTAAAAATACCCGATCAATCAATTACACATAACGGAGTTTTTCCCCATTTTCTCCTCCGAAAGGAGTTGCTTGTAATTGGACTATTTTTCTGCTTGCAACCCTCTTCCATCCGCTCACCCACCACTCGAAAGCTCGCTGTACCAAAGGCTTACGCGGAGCTTTCCTCGCGTAAGCATTCATCTCGAATTCAAGTTCGTTGTCTCTTCAGCTGCTTAATAAACCGGAAGCGTGGGAGTTTTGTGTCCTCTTCTCTTCGGATGGAGCAAGTCTCACGACTCTTTAATCAGCGAAAGAAAATCTCATTACACACGGATTTGATTATATGCCGCGGCAATTCGATTTCGCGTACAATTCAGACCTGTCCTCGGGTCCAAGAAGATCCCATGAAAACTTGGTGCTTCCTCCTTCCTTCCACCCTTCCATCTTCCATTCATGCTAAATTACGCTGATGTATCCTCCGGCTTAACAAATACAACCGGTAATTACATTAGCAATCTCCAATCTCCGCACTGCTTGTCTATTTGCATAACGGATCCAATGATGCTTACTCTTCTCGCTCGATTAGTTAATCATATCAAATGTAATCATGCAGAATTATAAAATGATTCACCTATTAATATACACGTACATTAATATAATACCAACATTTTATACTAGTATGTAAATATTATAATAATAATTACAATTATTTCGCTTTCCTCGTTTATTTTTTTTTTAATAATAAGTCAATATGATAAATTTGGACCTTTATCCTTTATGTAAAATTATGTTTTAACATTCGTTTGTAGCCTCTAAAATATTTTATTGTGATCCACGTTAAGAAATTGATATTATTCAGTTTTTAAAATTGTTTTATCGCTTATCTGTGAGATAATACAGTAAATAACCCATTTTTATATAGGCAACTAATGTATTGACCTTGACACCTTAAAAAAAAATTCGATTTTAATAAATATTCGCTAGAGGTCACTTCTTTACTATAGACAATAAAAGTACTTTATTTTAATCTAAATAATCTCTATATGATGTACTTAATAAACTGTTAGTGTAATTACAACAATTTAAATACAGTAAAAAACGTAAGAAGTGAAACAAAATATTTATTGAATCTAAATAGTAGATCCTGTGGCTTATGCCCTTCAGTCGTTGGGTTGTTAAGACATTATATCAAGAAGATTATTTTGGTATTGGCTACTGTTTTTCATAATTGATTCAACCACTGTTTCCAGTTGCAGGTCCTCATGAATTCTCCTGTTCGTAATATACCATGGATCACCAATGAATCCTTCTTAGGCTTTTCGACTCGAAACTTTGGTCGCATTATTAGATTTGCGGTTGACTCCCTATTACTGTATAAATCAGCAGCTCCCTATTACTGTATAAATCAGCAGCAGCTGTATAAATCAGCAGATCTTTTCAGGTGAATCTTCTATCTACATTCATACGTAAATATTTAACTTTATTAGTCGCTAGTATTAATTTTCTGTTGAGAGTCACTGGTAGGTCACTTCATTTTCCATTTTTGTAGCCATTCCTGTATTAAGTTTAGGTTTCGTTGCAGATGATGTGATTCATTATTATTTTTGTGTTATCGGTAAACGTTGTAGCTATTAACTCTTTGAAAATTTTCTAGAAAATGTCCATGAAAGAGGAATTACCATTTAATTTAGTCGGTATGTCATAGGGAGTCATACCATCCGATGTTGATTCAGTTGACGAAGTTGTCTAAAAATTTGTTAGGTTTAAATATTTAGGAATTTCGTTACACCTCAATGAGTTAAGCCTATTCATTAAGAACTTTTGATATTATTGAAAGTAAAATGGGATTTCATGTCTTCAGAAGCTTTTCTTGGTCATGGATAAAAATATTTTGAGCTATTTTCCATTGAGAAGGATAGTATCAAGCTCTTAGAATTGCATTGACGATAATTGTTATGAACATGATCACCTTTTTTGTAATTAACAAAATATATTATACAACAACACAACATACAATAATACAAATCCTCACAAATTAAGTTTAATGTGTAAATACTACTATAAAAGTGATTTAGTGTAAACGAAATAAAATATTCTCGAGTCAATATTGATATTCCGGTTTCATTTAGAGAGGTTCTGTAAAACGGCGATTTGAATGCTCACAAATTGCTTTCAAATTTTTGCGAGCGACTGAAAAATCGAACGTGCGCGTCGGAAGTATTAAGGGCTGGATGGGATTTCGCTTGCACAAGTGGATTTACATCATGTTTGTTGACAAAACTTTCAAGCAGTTTGGATAACAGACATGCGATGAGTGTTTATACATAATACATACATGCGGTACAACAGATATCCATCTAGTTACGCTGTCTCTCGTTCTGACTACCAGAGAGTGAGAGAGGCCCTGCCGTTATGTATGCGAATCTCTTGTGCTCGTTCACTCATACTCAAACATGTACACCCTTCATCCTAGTTACGTCCACGAAAACCGTAACTCGCATATTTCCGAAATGCTCAACATTAATTTCACGCAGAACTAATCAACTAAGTGGATGCGAACTTTACGTGCGTCAACCCATTTTTCAACAACAAAAAGAAAACGTAAATAAAAATATAAAAAAACTGCACCATTTGGCCTTCGCATGTAAGTGGACCCACTATATCATCAACACAGAAAAAAAAACAGCACGAGTTCATCAATTTAACCCTTAAAACTTTAGTCCTTTCGTCTTTCCACATAAAAAATCAAACTAAATTTATCCTTGTTTTTATTTAGTTCAGGTTTTCCCAAACTATGTTCCATGGAACCTCAGTGTTAATGAAGTAAATATTATATATAGACCATAGGTCCTTCAACCTAATTCATGTAATAGTTTTTCATATTTTATATTATTTGTTTATCCTGAAATAGAGAAAAAGATCCTGAAAATAAAAATGGTTAAAAAAAAACCTTTTTCTATTGATTTTGCTTCAATAATGTTTTATTTGTTAAATTAGCTGTAATATGGAAATTAATATTAAATTAAAATGTTAAGAAATAAGTAAAATCTGTGTATGCTCTCTAAACCAAATCAAATGAGGTACGAAATTCAATTTTCCGAAGGTTATTTTTTTTTTGGAATTGAACGTTGGCAGGAAGGGGAGTCCCTCGTTTATATCAGAAAATGGTCTGTATACTCGCAGATTTCGGTTGGGGGGGAAGTTCAATTAAATTGAGTTGCAAAATAAATTGAGCAGAATGTAATCTCTGGATATGTGTATACAGTATTTTTTGTACGTGCGTTTCCTTTTCCTTCCAAAAAAATTGTTTTTGTTATATTTAAATCGCGGGGAGTTGCGTTAAATTTAGGGCCGATTAAAATGGTGTCGGGATTATAACCGCCCCCCGCTTTTGGGGTGAGTTTGGTGGGTGGTTTTCCAAACCGGATATAAATATTAATTAATAGCCCACTAAATCGTCGAAAGCGTAATCCGTTGCGGAATTAAGTGTCGCGTTCCGAGGAAATTAGTATTAAACAGTTTAAATATTACAAATCTGGTTTTAGCGTTCCGAAAATGCCGATCGCTATTTTCTGTAATTTCATTATGAATTCGAAATTTCCAATGGAATTGTAGGCGTGCCATGCCTATCTACTATATATGATGCAAGCTAATAATACAAAGATTCCGATTCGAAATGCTGCGGTTCGTTTATTACCGATATCCAATTATTATTATTATTTTTGAAATTGAACGCGGAAATTCTGCGGCATCGTAACTTCATAAATATTTACGAGCGAATTACGCGAAAATTAATGCGGAAATTTCAGCAAAGTCTCTCAAATATGTTTACGGTGCAGCACCTTGGAGGCAATGAAATCCTCTTTTGCCTCCTCCAAAGTTTCGACAATAAGTTATATTGGAAATATTTAAAGTTCACTCTTCTCAGCAAACTAAAATTCATGCAGTTTTATGAAAAAATAATATTATTGATTAAAGGACAACAATTTATGATAAGTTTCTTAATGAAGCAATTTAGTGAACTTTAGAGGAATCGAAAAGAAATCGAAAATAAAAATTCAAGAAACTCATATAACATTAATACTAACAATAAATTTAGATGAAAATATGAAAATGAAATAATTTATTTCAGATGCTGAAAAACCAACAATTTCGACATATTTTAAATTTTGTAAAGGCAAGAATCTCGATATTCACATGATTAATTTGACTTGACAACAAATCAGTATTTCCAATATCCATCTCAAACACAATGAAATCGCGTTTTTTTTTTAAACAAATTATCATTATTAATGAAAAATGAATCGTCTACAATAACATAAATCGAAAATGATCATGATCTAAGCATAATGAACCAGCACAAACCAAATTGAAAGCTGAATTGCATAAAAAAATATCAAGCTATCAATTTGGTGGGATTTGCAAAGGTGTTGTGTATTTTGAGCTGCATCCAAGTAACCAAACCATCAAATCAGATTTTACTGTGGGAATTTTTTTTCTGTTGTCAGTTGTGAAGCCTTAGGTTTGATAAATAATGAATCCAACGTGTTTTAAGTGTTTTATAAAGTGTTTGCTTTATTGTAGTTCTTCCCTCAAGACTCTGTAGTTGTCTCTTTAACGTTCTTCCTAAGACTAATTACTAATTACAATTACTTATTTTACGTATAAAATTAACTAAACAAGGGGATGGGAGTTTGAAAAATAAGGCACGGTCTTGATAAGCTTCAGCTTCAGGTCACTGCTCCTGTACGGATTCTGCCAATTCTGCATTTTGGTTCTGAGATGAAGATGCCTATTCTGCATCTGGTTTCTTATAGTTAATTGGCCTCAGTGGTCCACAAACTTAGTAGTTGAATATAACAAATTAATAAATCTGAAGGAACCAAACAAACAAAAATGGCCAGAATTTGCAAATCGTGTTCCATCAAAACACTGCAAATCTTTACACATCTTTGCTATCTCATGGAGAATTATTGTAGCTTGGTTGGGAAGTGCTGTCGCATCCTTATTTGCGAGACTGTTTGAATGGTAAAACTTTCACTAATTATGTTGACCCAAAATTGCACTTGGTTAAGTTTTTTGCTGATAAAGACCGGAAGTTCTATGCGCGTGGAATCATTACGTTGCCAGAAAGATCATCGGATAAAATGGAATATATAATTGTTTAAATTTCATTCTTTGTATACAAAAAACGTTTTATTTCACAGTAAAAAATCGAAAGTAATTTATTGTTAACCCAATTTATTTATATGTTGAAATGTTAAAAAAAATAGTATTATTCAGGAAAATAATGTTGGAATTTGTAGTGCGTATTTTAGAGTTTCTGTATAGGGTTTCTACGTTAATAAATAATGTATGCGTTTTGTAAAACTATACATAATGAATAAATTTCGTTCACCACGTGCGTTTCAGTTTTATTTGAAATAAAATTATATAGACAGGAAATTTCATGAAAATGTAAGCAATGCATATTCATAAATATTTCAGAGAATCATTGATAAAGCAAGTAAATTATAATTTATAGACAGGTATAACATTAAGTTTCCTTAATTGGACTATTTGAATATTGATTATGAATATTCAGACGGTGATTTTATTTTATATTAATACAATATAATAATTAATACAGGTATCCCCCGACTTACGAACTAGTTCAGTTCCAATGGGTTGTTCGTAAGTCGGGGGAATTTTAAAAATTTCAAAATATACTTATCTTGCCACACTTTATTATGGTTTTTAGTTTTATATATGTTAAATTCCGTATTACTGACTGCATACATTTGATAAAATAGATTAAAATAAACAAAATATTTACTTACAAATACTTTTCAATATAGACATCACAATTATTTAGTATATCTTCCAAAAATATTATATTTTATTAAAGAAATTAATAAGTTTTGTTTGGACAGTTATTTTATTTAATCACTTTATCTTGGTAACAAGTTAGAGCTTTTAGAATTTTGTTCGTAAGTCCGGGAGTTCATAAGTTGGAGGATATATGTATAAGCGATTGTTTAAATCAGAGTTTCCCAAACTATGTAATAAGTTAATTGGTGTTCAGTGAAAATTTCAGGATTTGCAAAGTGTTCCGTTGTATAAAAAAAAAATGTTAACCTTAGTTTAAATAATCATGTACGTATAATCGAATGTAATTTAAGAGTATTTATAAAATATGGTGAAAATAGTAACAATATTTGTTTGTGGTTGTTAATCATGAAATTTATTATGTTTCTAGTAGAATTAGAAAATTAAATTTGGTTCATCGTTGTTTTTTAATGAACTATTGCTAATAATGTATATAAATACAAAATTATAGAAAGTTTGTCAAATTTATTCTTAGAATTAGATATTTGTGTTTATTAATGTAGGAATTTGGTAAAATGAGTGGGTATTAAATTAGGTTCACTGTTGTTGCCATAATTGAACTGTTTCAATAATGGTTATGAAAATTGAAGCTTGGACAATTCTGTATATCATTTAATTTTCTACCGGTGCATAGCGGGTTTTTCTGCGCAAAAATATGCTATATTAAAAATGTGGAAATGAGGTGGAAGTGCATTGTGTTCGTCGACGGAAAGGAAGGAAATGGAGAAGTTATTTACCTAATCGCCGTTTCCTTGGATGCTTCGGTGCTGCAGGCTAATTGAAGTTTTGGGAGTTTCAAAGGAAATAGTGTCGGTTTCCGGCGCCGAAATAATTGCGCAGTATTTGAGTTCCGGTGGAGTTAAGCTCCGGTGTGTTAAATTCGCGCGCGGCAGGACATTGCTAGCCCGCGGTTACCATTCCAAAGGAACAAAGTTGTCAGAGCTCAGGACCAAAACCGAAGGAAGCAATCGTAAAAGGGGAGAGAAGGTGGTGGAAAGTGTGTCTTCAGATGCCCGAGGGCCATGAGAATACCCCCCTTTCGAGCATTCCCTAATATGCAGCCAGTTTATTTGCTCCTCTCCACCCTCCACCCCGCAGCTACATACATAATTCATATTTTTGAATTGTTAATGCGGAAATCGGGTGTTCTTTTTTGCGCTTTCGTCTCCTGCTTTCAGGAAATATGCGGCGCTTGATGGTCCCAAGGGGGCGGCGGTGGCGGAACCTGGGGATGCTCCGATGCTCAATCGGCCGAGGCGACGAAGATGCCGAGAGACGCTAAGATTATGTAAAAGCCGCGCCCAAAAGAAAAACTCTCCGCAAACCATCGTCAAGTCTCGCGATGCGACTTTCAGCCAGCGATAGTCAAATCGAGTAAATAAGCGAAGCACTCTCGCCCTTCCCAATCCTCAGGTCTTCTTTCCATCCGAATCATCTTCGATTACCATACTCCATCAAATTGGTTTTATTGCTTTCAACAGAATATTCTCATTCCAATCCCAATATAATTTATAAACCTTTTCATCTTTTAATATAATATGGTTTACGGTAATAAAATATAATGTATTTTGTTATATTAAGCTAAAAACTAGATAATTGAGGATTAAACATAAATTATTTATAATATAGTGCTCAGTTTACTTACATAATATATTCATAATCTCATTTTTAATACCATTCGTCATATTACCGTTATAAAACATCTTCATGCAACATCACATTCAATTTCCGAGTTAAAAATACCGAAATAACTGGTATTTCTTGTCATTGGCTTGAAAAACCAGTAATTTAAGTATATAACCAGTATTTTAAGCGAATGTATGTTCAGTTCACGTAAATCTAAGTAAATCGTACGTTGATTTTTCGTACAAGTAGAAACTTTTAAGTGAGATTTTAGTTATAATCTTCATGCACAACATCACTTTTATCCAAGTTAAAAAAAATATATTACCGGTATTTATTGTAAAAATTAACCGGTTATGGAAGCCCTAACTCTAAACTCGAATGTATTTTAATCTATATAAATATTGTTATTTTATATAGTTATAACAGAAAAGAAAAACCTGTTGATTCAATTACATTTAATTGAAATTATTAGCTTTGCAGTTTCACGTCCACGTAATTTCTAGAATTTTCGCAAAATCGGAAAGACGTGATGCGATGCGATTGTATATTTTCGGAGTATTCCCAGTAGAAATTATTTCATCAGGATTATATTGTGTTCCAGTTTCGTGCGACGCTGAGCCTTCGATCACGCTAAATTTACCTGCTCTTGACTTGCACTCAACTGCAACTATTCCCAATGGATCGAACTGGAAAGGCGTTCGCTTTTTGATTGCGGTAATATTTATTACTTTAAAGCTGGAAAATGTATAAGAATGCTGCTAAACAAAAGTCGATTCCCAGATGCAGACCGAAAGTTTCAAATTCTTGTTTTGAGCACTTCCATTACAAATATTATTTTTTATTTCCTACTGTTTTACAATATTTACACTTTCATTAATTGAAAACTATGTAATTTTTAGATATATAATTTTAATACTTACCTTACTTGGAAAACGCACATAGCAACCAAAAGAAAATGTCTCAATCTGAGGGCTAGGAAGCTGGTTCTTCACAAACGAGGACATCCATAAGCAAGCTAACATCAGTTTCGTCAAAGAAGAAATAGCAAAGGCTAGCACAAGATACCGAGCTGATCGTCGAAGATTGAAGAGATTCAAACCACAAGATTTACCAAACCGATTTTAATTATTGATTATTAATGTGTGCAAGTGCATAAATAATTATTGTATATGTGAAGTGGGGTTGCTGGATCATCTCTTCATTAACTATTATAGTGTCCTTTTTTTAAATTTACTTTTACCACATTCATAAGGCTTGATATCTATGTCAGGTGATAGATTGCTTTAAAAATGTTTAAAAAAAAATACTTTATTTTATAAATAAACTAAATATTTCTAGTCTATGTTAGTTTAAAAAATCTTGAATCTAACTGTAAATATTAATTTAACACCCAATTTAACTATTAACTATAACTTATATAAATGATTTTATTGGATTTCTGTTTGTGGTACTTTTTTGGTCATAATCAACTTAAAATTTGAGCGACAAACCGTGATAATTCAAAGTTGATTAGCAAGGTGTGTTGCGGCAATATTGTCATTCAATTATGTACAGATTTTTGGGTTTCAATGTATAAAAAAGAAGAGGCGGTGCTCGGAAATCCAACGAAAAAATAATTCAGACCTCTGTCATAACATTGGCTGCATTTAGCTAATAAAAGCGAAGTGATTCACTAGGGACAGATTTGGTATGACGTGTGTGTATGTGTCTATGTGTATGGATGGGAGTGTGTGTTTGTGTGCATTTGGAATACAAACAAGGGTTTTGATCCGTGTATTGTTTTAGGGGAGAGAGTTTGAGGCTGTGAGTGCGTGTGCGAATATGCGATTCCCCTTGCGCACGAGAGGGAGGGAATGAGAATGTACGTTGGTTAGCAGAGATAGGGTCAAATATTATAAAATGGAATGAAAACAATCTGGAGGCAAACATGGTTGGCTCGAGTATAGGAATGGTATGGTATGGGATGGGTGGACGCGTTTACGACATGTATATGTATGAAGTATGCAAGGACGATATAAAATCCAGACGAGCATCCTCGAAACCGAAACTGCCCGCACACAAAACAGGACCTTATGTATCAACAACGGCGTCAAGGCGGATGGTTTAGGCTATAAATTATGATGAGAGAACGCTCTCTCACGAAATCATGATGAAAAAAATATAAATATAAAATATAGCTTTTCTCAGAGTGATACATTTATTCGATGTACATACTTATTCCAATCTCAATGATTACCTACAAATATTGCCAAATCTAATTATTAATCGGATTAGACGAAATGTCGCAAGATAATTATTAATTAAGTTTATGTTTCATTTATCATTCATCGTTAGTATACGCTGCAAAACAGAAATTAGCTCTTGCACAACAATGGATTGAGTGTCGGCTATAACTGCGAACTACTCAGCGTTGAACTTTCATTACCATCCCTTTGATGTATATAATACCCACAGATAATGTTACATGAATTTTATTCAATATCACATAAACTTAACGTCAGCAGGATTATAACTGATATTAAACTTTATTTTTTGAATATTTAGTAAATTGTGAATATATTTTTGTACTTAAATTGATTAAATTATATACTGCTTCCGTTCCATAATAAGTGTATAATTTCATTAAATATATAATCTGTATGTTCAGAACTAAACTAAAATGGAAAACTTTTAATAGTTAACACTTATAACATTTAAAAAATTAGTAACTATAAACGGTGAAGTTCATGAGCTTATAATTGTTGCCTCCTTTATGAAGCATTGTCAATTCTATACATTTCTGCAATGTTATGAAAGTATTGTCTAGTTTTTTTCGCGGTTGTTTTGTCCCATAATATATACACGGCGGCAATGACTTTCATCATTAATGAACTGGGACTCTTGGTGTTGAAATGATTGTTAAAGCAACCCAAATCGAGGACATTGAAATCGGGGCTGTTTGGTGGTTGACAAATCATTCTTATGTTCCACCCATTTTCAGTACCAGCGCGAACAACTTCCTCATTATCAACAATGATAATTTCGGTTGTGAATGATAATTATTGGATTAAAGCAATGGTTTTTTGTTATGTTTTTAGTATTATTTCCAAAAATAATTTGCATTAAAACAAATATAAATTTTGCAATGTTATTTTATTCTTTGCATTTAGTTTCCTTAATTATTTTGGTTGATTTGAATTAAATGGTATTTCTCTGAAAGGTAGTAATATGAATATTAATAATAAAAGTGCAATTGGTAATTCTTGATAAGGAAACGCGCTGGGTGGTGTTGTTTGAATCGGAAATGGATTTTTCAATTGAATTTTGTGAAAACTTAATAACGTCAAGTAGCGGTGCGAGGTGTACGTTCCAGTTTCCGAAGTTATGTTGAGGGAATATAACTGGAAACATTTCCCTTTGCATTGTTTGATTGAGTTACAGTGGGTCGTGTTTGTCTTTTCGGAGTCATTTCCTGCACCGGTGAGAAGAGGAGAACCATGGATTGGATGGTGGATGATGATCAAATTGGGAGCGCGACGGGGGAGTTGCAGCTTTCCTCAATCAGCCGTTTAAGGAGGTTTCCTGTATAGGATGGATATTGCTTCTAGAAGCTCGTATCCACCAGCGAGAATTCACTCCATTATTATAATATCGTCGTTCTGTCAGGGTAGAACAGGGTAGAACAACGAAAAGGGTGGGCAACGAAAAGCCCACATTTTTTCGATAATGATTTGACGCCTTTTTCCTTCCCTCAACAATAAAAAAAAATATATATGAAACAGTCAATGCATGATGTTTTTGTCGTAACACCTCTTCGAATTTCTCGTCCCAGTTTCTCGCAAACTATTTGTTTATTTTCGTTTCGCTTCCGTGCTTTGCGTTGCCAACAAACATATATACTATATTCGGCCACACAAAGCGTGCACACATTCTGGATTTTCGGATGTGATTGAAGGCATAAATCAAAAAAAAAAAGTTTTAAGTGTCAACAGGAATTGCCGCAGCTGAATATCAAGCAGCGGAGGTGGTGGCGTTTCGGGATGCAGCCACCACGCTGCATCGATTTCCATATACGAATTTGCACCATTTTCGTGCCGTTTCGCCCTTTTCCCGCAATACGTCAAAAAATATTTCATATTTATATCATTATTTGCAAATGTACAAAAATCACCGGCCACTATGGTCAGCGACCCCAGCGGCGTTATTACCATTCGCCCTATTTTACTGCGAACTCATTCCTTTTTTTTTTTGTCTTTCGCTTCTGGCCTTTTGCCCAGATCTGCCCAATAAAAGATGATTTCGTATTATTGTGTATTATCTCATTTACAGTTAATCATATAAATCGATTTATTCATTTACTTTTTTAAATACACTCAGTTTAATGGAATATATACTTTTCGACGTTCTAGTTAGAGTTGTTATACCGGGAATTCCCGAGACAAATTTCTCGAGAATTAAATATACAGTATAGTTACCCGGAAATTATTAAACTTCAAAATTGGAAATGGCACTAAAAATATCTAAAATATGTACTTTATCAATTTTGTTGCGAGTTGCGATAATGTTTTATGTGACCGAGAAATGCAAAATATTCAATCTCCTACATAACCATCTCCTACAATTGAAAGTACTAAAAAAATAATTAAATGTTTTTGAAGAAACTGGAAAGAAAACCATCAATTTAGATCTTTTATATAATTAACTCCTGTCCATAAAACGAACAAGTATTAAATGCAATATATAGTTAGACCTCGGTTTACGTCGGCTCAATTACGCCGCCGATTCACAATATCGCCGCTGAACAATCCGCCGTGTAATTCTCCATTTTTTTGTATTCATTTTCTTTATATTATTTTTTTAAATTTTCCCCGAGTCCCGAGAATTCCCAGTAATGCCTTAACAAGTTATCTCGTGTCTCAGGAATAAAAAAAATATATTGACTAAAGATATTCCACAATTACATAACATTTCTAAGTCACTTTCAAAGTTATTGAAATTCAATAACGTTTAATACTAAAAGAATATTTAATTTAAAGAAAAACTTATTTATCTTTTGCGAGTCCCGAGAATTCCCAGTAATGCCTTAACAAGTTATCTCGTGTCTCAGGAATAAAAAAAATATATTGACTAAAGATATTCCACAATTACATAACATTTCTAAGTCACTTTCAAAGTTATTGAAATTCAATAAGTTTAATACTAAAAGGATATTTAATTTAAAGAAAAACTTATTTATTTTTTGCGAGTCCCGAGAATTCCCAGTAATGCCTTAATAAGTTATCTCGTGTCTCAGGAATAAAAAAATATTCCACAATTACATAACATTTATAAGTCACTTTCAAAGTTATTGAAATTCAATAAGGTTTAATACTAAAAGGATATTTAATTTAAAGAAAAACTTATTTATTTTTTGCAATAAAAAATAATTAAAAATAACATTGTAAAGTTGACAAATTTGTGATATCCCACCTTGTCAAAAGACATTTCCTAATTTTAACATAAAATTTCTATATGTGTTTAAAAGTTATTAAACTAGAGTTAATATTAGAAGGATATGTAAATATTATTTGGTTATTTTTTTTAATAAAATGAACAAAGCAACATTAATATGAAAGTATTGCATATACTTTATTTTTACTGCTATTTTTTAAGCAAATGTCCTATAATACTCAATATTAAATACAAATATTTGCTATTACCTAATCCGATTATTGATATTGTACTCCGCATTTAGTGTGTTTAGGACTGCGAAAGATCAATTTGATCAACCTGCTCAACCTGCTTAACAAGGTTAATACAAATTAGTTTAGTCTGTCCTTACACATAAAAATAATCAAACTATAAAAATAATTTCTTACAAAGATTGTTACGTTATACAAAATAAATTTTAATCGAATTAATTTCGGTTTTCATAAATAAATAGTACACAAAGTCATCACTTTTAGAAGCCTAATTTTGTTTTGATCTATCAAGTTAGGGTCAATTGTAACAACTGTGCATAAACCGTACATTTTTGACATATTTTTCTTTTTTATTCCCGTAAAGGTAACAAAGTTGAGGCAAATGAAGATATATGTGAAATCGTTACCTTTTTTAAACAAATCATCACTGGTGGTGTAAAATGAAAGATCATGCTGTGAATTTTATGAGATTGCAAAGGTGTTGTGTATTTGAACCAAGCGATCAAATCAGATGTTTTACTGTCATTATCTACTACTTTCAAAATTAACGCAATCAATCAAAGAAAATTGGCCAGAATTGGCAAATCGTGTTCCACCAAAATAATACCTTCACACATCTTTGTTAACTCGTAGAAAATTACTGTAATGTCGCATGTTCAATATAATCCTTAACATTAGATTACCAATTATTTCGAAGTTTGCAAAACGTATTGAATAGTAAAACTTTCACTAATTATGATGACGTTTAATACTTGCTTGATTTTTTTATTGATAAAATGGAAAATGTATAATTGATTTAATTTCGTTTTATTTATATAAAAAATGAGTTTTTTTAAAACTATTAATCTATCAAATATTTCATGAAAATTTATTTAATTCTTATAAAGTTATGGAGTTGCTAAAGAAATTGTGAAAATATGAATGATTATGTAAATGGGAAATTAACGCATTTAACATTTATCGCTGTATGAAATTTACGATCTAGTAAAATGATGTAATTATTTTCGTCACAATTGAAGGCACTTAGTTAAACTTGCGCACAGTGTTGATAAACAATGGATCATCGCGATGAATGCATTTTATTTGCGAGTATTTCAATTGTTTTGCATGCGACGATAACTTTTTGTTGCAGCAACCCGCATGTAATGCAATTTAATCTAATTGCCCATAATATCTTGGGCCGTTATTAACCCCCTCTTGGATTTGCTCCAATAAAGTTGGGTTTTGCAGCGAGAACCTGCACGCGATGCAATAAATATCAATTCAGCCTGCAGTCGGGGAGAGCAGGACCTTTTTCATCCGAACATAAAGAACCGCTACAAATTTGTCAAACACAAGAAGAAATGGAAATAAATAAATAAAATAAATACACTTGCTCGGAAAAATGTTTCAATAAATCTATATAACAGCAATAGTAGCTTTCCCAGACTAATTGCAGGAGTGGGAGGATGAAACTGATATGGAGTGGTTCCAAGTGAAGATCGAAGTTGGCAGCTGCCAGAATGAATGATTCGCTCTGTGGAAAAAAAAATTCTAAAGGCAAAGAAAAACGGATATATCTGCATTCTATCTATGTATAAAATGGAATGCTTTACAAATTGCTTCGGCCTCGATTCGCCAGTTTATCGGCTTTCAGAAATGGATAGCTTCCCGACGCATAGTTTAAATTAAGTTAATTAAAGTGGTGGGTGGATGCGCAGGGTCTACACGTATTATATATAGAAATATATAACAGTGTGCGAGAGTGGACGCGTTTCAGGAAGTTCGTCGAAGTATGCCAAGGATGGTAGAAAGTATGCGCGCATTAAATTCTGAAGCGCTAAAAAGTCCTGAGACAAAAGCGTAACAAGTCCCGAACTTCCTAGGTCCTTCCAGCACTTTTCCCAAAGCCTCGCAATTTTTCAAATAAGAAGAATGCAATTAATGATTGGTCACAAGTCGAAACATGCATATGTTACATATTTGTCATATTTATGTAAAAAAAAACATGCAAAAATATTATTTTAAAATCAAATGAATGTTATAAATAAATTTGTGTATTCAGTAATGAAAATGAGGAAATTTGATTACAAATACGATATTAATTGATTAAAATTTCACAATGAAACATTTTTATTGATACGCAAGTATAGAAATGTATTAATTAAACATTTGCAAAAAGTTTAGCGAACAAAGCAATAAAAGAAAATTTCAAAAACAAACAAAAAAAATGTGTTCAACAATTGAAATGTTTTCATTAGAAACAGTATTGAGTTCGTGAACAATGGTCACCTAATTGCGTTCATTATTGCGTGCTGCAAATTTTAGTACGACCAAAAATGAATTATTTAGCATACGCTGATTGTATGGGGCACGATGATTTGCGCATTGTACATTATTGAGATCGAACAACCGGATTATATTGTTGTCATAATTGCGTGACTAATCAATTAATTTTCACGTTATTGATACACATAAATAAAGATTTGAATGAATTTATTATTAAATTACATTCGGCACGGCGCAAACCAATAATTATACATGCGTACAATTTAATAAACGAATAATACAAGAAACGATATTAAAATTTAATTTAAATTATACGAGAGGAAAATTAATATAATGTTCAGCTTTTATTTAAACGTTTTAGTAGTTGAAACGTTTGAAATTTAAGAATAATTTGAACTAAATTTGTCAAAATCGACATACAGCAAGATTTTCATCGAAATTTGGTTGTTAGTGAAATTTTGATTTTGTATGTTTCTTAATGACAAAATTCAGCATTCCAGACACAGAAATTGTAATAAAAAAAACCATAAAATATCTCAGGTCATCATCTATAGCAGTATCACTTCAGGGCAGTGACCATTAGAGCAGAAGAGGCCACTGCTAAGAAATAGTGAACCGAAGCTTAGCAAAAAAAGATGACTTGGAGTCGTGGCATTGCCTATAATATTATACGCTGCTCTTATATGGGAAGAAGCAATGAAGGCTCAAAGCCACACGTATAGGACAATCTCCCGAGAGGTAGTGCTAGTTATAGCTGGCATGCCACCAATAGAGCTCCTTGCAAGAGAAGAAGTGAGAGTCAGTGAGGAGTAAACAAAAATACTGCTAGAGCTAGACTGCTGAAAACATGGCAGGAAATAGAAGAGACCCTGGATTCGACACCTAAACCCAGAAGTAGGACAGTAAGCACCTACACTTCTTCGCGTAGAAAGAGGATGAAAAGTGATGGTACTATGAAGAAGATGACTGCACACAGATAAGTGAGGATGAGGCACGAAACCAATGACTTTCGTTGGTGCAATGTTGAACAGTGCAGAAGGATGGTGCGTAATATCAAGATATGTGTCAAGGGTGTTCTCAACTAAGGAAGAAGGAGGGTGGTAGTGAAGACAGAGTGATGTATGAGTGTACAAATAAAATAGAAGAGACCCCGGATCTGATACCTAATCCAAGAAGTAGGACAGTGCTTCAGTAAGCACCTATACTTCTTCGCGTAGAAAGAGGATGAAAATTGATGGTACTATGAAGAAGATGACAGTATTTCGGTGAAATACAGTGACAGTTCTGGTCCTGGATGATTGATGAAGAATCGGTAAAAATTTCCCAAGATTTCTTCTCCTTGTTTCTTTTTTGTAGGAAACTAAATTTGAGAGTAATTTAATTAAACTCTTGCATTTAACAGTTTGAGCATAATTAAATAATTTGTAACGAAATATGTATATGTGAATTGCATAAAATATCGATATTGTATTGGGTGTGAGGTAATTGCACGCAAAATAGTGAATGTATATAGTACTTTGGTAGCGGTCTATTCAAATATGAAATATGAAGCAACGTTCACCGGGAAATTAATTTTACCAAGACGTGATTAATTCACATAATTAGAATCCATGTATGCGCAGTGTATACATTCTCGAAGACAGTTCCCATCCACAAATATTGACAGACATCAACAATGTAATTACTTACACATATGTGGAGCGAAGAAGTGAGCATCTTGTATGGTCATAAAATGAAATATAACAGAGAAATTATTTATTTAAATATATATTTTAATTAAATAAATTCTATGGATTTTAAAAACATTATTTCTAAAGTAAACACAACAATTTTATATCAAAAAAAAAAGTTCAGTATATTTTGATCTTTTTAATTACATATTTTTTGAAGTAATAAACAAAATTGCATTTTTTTAAATAATTTTCAACGCGTAAGATTTCTTTTTCATATTCGTTTGTAATAAATTCAGTGAATTTATTACAATTGCTATAATTATTAGAATTTGAGCGAAAAAGTAATCATTTATCTTCTTTCTAATTTATAAAGAATTTATTTTCCTTTTTGGGTATATTTATCAAGTTAAATTCTGTAGATTTATATGTTTTTTTTTTACTGTTGTTTTTTGTATTTTGGCCAATAAATTATAATTATATATTTGTACATAATAATTAGATAATAATTTTCAAAAACATTTGTAAAGTGTATTGCAAATTCAGTTGATTTTTACCTTGAAAAGCAAATCAAAAATTGTTTAAAGTAAATACGTTTTGCTTCCAAATAATACAATATAATCAATAACAAAAAAATATATTTGTAGTATTATAATATTAATAACTTATTTTGACTTGGCACTTTCGTGCCTCTTTTTCTCTTCTTTTCCGGGGCCCTATATTAATAATATTATTTGCTTCATTTCGAGAAGATTTACTTTTATTTGCTTTAATTTATAATTTTATCTTTTTTATATTTACATATATGCACGTCTTACATTTTTTTTAGAATGCATTTTTTAAAATGATTTATTGTGACATTTTATGTTTTTTTTGTGTCTCTGTGCGGAAAGACTTAGGTCTAAAGCTCTTTAGTTGCATTCTAACTAATAAAGATTATTATTAATAGTAATAATTATAAGTTTCATAGCTTCAGCATATTTTTTTCATATTTGTTTGTAATATTAAATGTATATTTATTTATTAAATAATTGACAAGAACAAAATATAGAGAATCCACAAATAATAATAAAGTTTAATGTACTTCACTATATTTAATGATATCTAAAATTCAGGATCCAGTTGAAAATAATTAATAAAAATATAAAGTTTTTTGTGGATTCTAAAATCATTATTAATAAATTAAAACAATTGAGATAGTCAATCATTAATATTTTATAAGATAACTACAACAACTTTTCATCAAAATAATTTTCATATATCAATTATTTATGTTTCATAAAGCTATTCATTCCGACCATTTTTTTTAAATAATAAAATTCTTGTTTCCCTTAATTTATACAAAATTATTATATTTATTTTATGTTTTTAATATTAATAATCTCAAATTATATTTAAGAATGAATTGTGATGTAATCGACATACATAAAATAGAGAGAAAATAACGTTTAGTTCAAAGCCATTTGTTTATTTCTCTGATTGTTTTAATGCTACCCGTAACTTACACTTAATGAACAATGGATGCGCCGACTTCCGGCCCGAACGGAAGAGATAAGTGGATAATGATGAGAGAAATTGTCCGGGCTCAGCGAGAGAGCAAATAATAATAATCTCTCCCCCTCCAAAAGGGTGGTTTTAGCATTCGCACGTTCGCGATCTCAAAAAGCTTCACCTGCAAATTGCAGGAAAGCATTTTTAAAATACACACTAGATTTCCAAAGCGAATATCGAAATTGCGCTGTTGTACGTTTTGGCAGGAAACGAAAATGATCCTGCGAGAATCATGCTTATGCTTACAGAACAAATGCGATTTCCTCTGCTTTCCGCAAAATTGGATATTTAGGTATAAATTGAGGCAATAACGGCATTGCGGGCCGCAATAAATTTGGCCAAAATCACTCTTCCCAACCAACTCCACCACCCGCCCTCTTCACTCGGTTTCAGTCCGGTCCGGATTCCGTCAAAAACTTTCGTATGATTAAATCTTCAAGTGACGCGTGATAAAATATTGCGTCGGAAAAATACTTGCTATAACAAGCAATTTGTAAAACGAGAAGTGGACAATTATATAAGTTTTTCAGTTGCTACGAGAACACTGATATAACCTGAACTAGGAGAAGTGTTTTCACTTGTACAAGTAAAAAGTTCAAAATTATTTAATTCACTCCTTGCTTTCAAAATTTATTAGAAGAAACATCTTACAATAAATAACGTGTAATTAAACTTATAAGGATAAAGTCTTTATAAATAATCGATAACCTAAGACTAAAGAGTTAATAAAAAATAATAAAAATTTCTAATCTAAATTCATATAGCTGAAATCATGAAATTATACTAGTTTTAATTAAATATACACATAAATTGTAAAACTGGAATTAACATCTTTACTTAAGCCAGTTTTCATATAAATAAGTAAACAGAAGATTTTTGAAGATAATTGAAGAAATAATAGGTTATTAATTATAAAATGACTGATTTGAATCTCGTAATATACGTTTTTTTTAAGGTTTCCGCCAGTAGACAATCTAGGACTAAAGGGTCAATAAAAATTGTTAATTAAATAAAAATGTCTAATCTAAATTCTTGTAGCCGAAATCAAATTTAAAGGAAGAAATGATTAATTTGAATTTGGCCTGTCTCTGTCTCTAGTCTCTCCCATCCTTGCCTAACACTTCGAGTTATCTGCGAGTTATCCACGACGAAACTGTTATTCGAAAATAACGCAAAATTTTATAAAATTGAATCTTCAAAAAGCAATTTGAGAGATAATCACAAACCAAAACGTACGTCTATAAAGCTGATGATATTATCGGACATTTTATACATTTTTATATATTTGAGCAAAATTTAATTATTTATTTTATGCACTTGCATGTAATTATAAACTCATTAGAGTTACAATAATTGTGAATAACTAAAACTGACTGTTTTACTACAAATTTATAACAAACGATATTGATTAGTACAGCGAAATGTCATTCATGTTAATTTGGTTATTCCTCGAAATGTATTTATCTATATGTGACGGGCAAACCCGACGCATCCGCCAAATTTATAAACCAACAAATTGCATCTATTACAAATATTTGTTATTTAAATTGAAAATACAGATAATTTTGTATATATTACATTCTAAATTAACTTGGTTAATTCGTTAATTTCATATATTAAATATGAATGTACGTGTTTTTTTTAAACATGGTATTCTTCTTGTTTCCATGCATAAGCTACTACTAACTACTTGCGCACTATAATTTCTATGTACTACTCGCGCGGTGTATTTTATACACAACATGTATTACTACCAGACGGAGTGCATAAATGATTGTATTACGACAAGAAAATACTTTTTCATCTTGCACCAGCATTTAGTAAACACTTTGGGCATAAGTTGGGGCATTAAGTGTTATAGATGGGGGAAACATAATAAACTTAGAATCTGTTAGAATATTGGTGTACTTTTTACACCGGCGCGAGTTAAATAAGATTTACCAAAACTTGAAAAATCTTCATTAATAAGTCTTAATATTTCTGAACTTTTTTATTGAATTAATCTTGAATGAATTAATCTACACTTTAAATACATTGAAATATTATCACATTATCAAGTTTATATTTCTTATTATGAAATATTTAGAAATAAAACTTGATACGGAATGAAATATAAAGCAATAAATATATAATTTAGTCTTCAAACATTTACAATTATTTTCTGAAATCTATTTCTAAGTCAAAAAAACACGTTGAAAATCAATTTAATAATTTTCTATCAATAAAAACTTTAATAATTCAAACACTTGCAAAATGATAATCACGAAAATGAAATGTTTGCATGTATATCAGTGGATAACGCGAAATGAAATTAAAAATATTGACATGTTTATTTTTCATGTTTCAATCCGAAATTGAAAAACCGATTGATTTTCTAATTAGCGCGTATTTTTTTTCTTCCTCCTCTGTTGTTTCAAATACATGTTTGATGTTCTTGCATTCTAGATTGAATTGCAATTCATATTATTCCTATATAACCAGTCGCAATAGCTTTGATATAACCGATTTATGTGTTTACTTTTTATCTGCAAAACCTACTACACATACAAACACATAGTCATCGAAATTGGATTTTTAATTAGAAAATGTTTGCCGCCACGTCACCACGTCCTCCCCTCTCATCATCATGCTCCAACCATCGTCCAACATTTTTTTTTTGTTCACCAAGTTTTAGTTCCACTTTAAGCATTAATATGCTGCGCCTTAAAATTTAATTTTGGCTCGTCCGTTTCCCTCCCTCGTCCGGAATCCAGCGCAACGAAAGTATCCGCTCCCTTCCTTTCTGATTAAATAAATGTTATAGGGATAAAACGGGTCCGAAATTATTATGATAGCATTCCGGAACTAATTAAAATTACGAGTTTCGTAATTGCGCATATTTTCTTTGAAGGACGGCCTCGCAGTGGAACGCGAAAATGCGAAGCTTTCACCCAACGAAGTGGAA
Source organism: Nicrophorus vespilloides (assembly GCF_001412225.1). Classification (NCBI taxonomy): domain Eukaryota; kingdom Metazoa; phylum Arthropoda; class Insecta; order Coleoptera; family Silphidae; genus Nicrophorus; species Nicrophorus vespilloides. Next base: position 27,954 of record NW_017096072.1, read on the forward strand.
TATAAAAATGCATACTTTTTATAGGAATATCGGGAAAGTAACTTATTTCAATTCTGTAGATCACCAGTATCCCAATAAGTTAGTATTAAATGCATTTACATAAATTACACCATTTGAAACTACGGTTAACGTTACCTCTGATAACGAAGCTTCGATATAACGAATTCCAATGTTTATGAAGAAATAGTAAAATATTGTTAAATAATAAAATCGAAATTATTAACAATCGTAAAAATATGAGTTACTTAAAACTAAGTTAATTTCTGTAATTTAGCACAATATCAAGAAATAAGTTAGAAATGAAGAGATTAGAAATTTATTAAATGTGGAAGCTGAATGATTTCCAATGCAAGATTAAGACAATAACTGTTAGTATAAAAGCCAAAAAAAATGATGAAAGACAAATTTACTGCCGAAAATATTTAACAACCAATTTTAAATATACTTACAAGGAAAAGCTTAAATTTTTAAGTGAAAATTATCCTAATTCCGAAAAATGTATTATTTATTTAATCCAATAATATTAGCAATTATTAAATGAAAGAGATAAAAGCACAAATAATCAACTTTAAACTCATGTCTTGTTCGAAAAAAGCTTTTCCTTTTATTACAATGAAATTAATCACTAATATGCCTATAGTATTTTTACCTCTGATAACGAATTATCAAATAAAAAAAACACAATTTTTATTTGTTAATTGATAATATTTTTGCTTTATTATAAAGTATTAACATGGAGGTTATGTATGATACAAAACATGAAACATTCTTTTGTTAAAATTAATCGCTGTGAATGTGTCAGCAATTTTAATTCAATTTTCATCTTTGGGGTCGTCAATGGTTTATAGTTTATGTTAGGAATATTTATATTATGGGTTGATCATATGCTGAACAGTCAATAGAGGGCGCTAAACAAACCGGTATTGGCAACTGCAAGAATCACATCACCAACAGAACTACTGAAATCGTTGAGGAATCTTGAGCAGATCCAAGTGATAAATGTGGCTCGCCTACTGAGTTTAACACATTGATATCGCGGTCTGCCGACTAAAATGCTTACTATTGAAGAGAAAGTTTCATTCATTTGTTGTTTGAATCGACATCCTGACCATATTTCTAACAGTTCATTGATGTACACTCAATCCTTAAGATAATCCTATAGAAAAAGTCTAACGGTGTCAATTCAAATAATCTTAGCGGCGATTCATATCACCTAAATTCGAGACAGCAAATTTAAAATGTCTGTTTTTAAATTACTTTATTCATAATGTTGGTACATATTCTGAAAAGTACATAGCTATGAGTAACTTTAAATTCAAGTACACCAACTAAAATTTGTATGAATGTACAAGTAAACTAACAATTATAGAAATATTTATATTTACAATTATTAAAGCAAACTAAAAATTTGTCATTTTCTATCATATTAAGTATTAAAATTTCAAAATTGTAAAACATGATATAATAATAGTATTTTATATTTCAAAAAGCTTATTCTATATTTGATGTGTATTCTGTATTTGTGTCCAATTTAAACTTGTTACTGTTACAATAATATTTTATGAATAAACCGAAGCGAAGTTTCATATTTCGTTGCGAATTTGAAACAAATTGAATTGATTAGTAGTACTAAATGTTAATCAATTTATTTATTTTTTTATTCCTCGTTACGTATTAATTTGTATGAACTTTGTACATTGCATTCATTGCAAATCTTTGTTAATTATTTAATTACATTATTGAAAAAACATCAATTAGTGTTAAACAATGTGAAATGAAATATTATTCGGTTTTGTAATAATAATAAATCCATCTTATTCGGGTACTGATGATACACGCAATGTGTATGAGATGCGAACACATACATATGCATAAATTGCCCCATTTGCAACAGGACGAACATATTATAAAGTAATTACCGCTCAGTTATTATTTACAATGTACAGCGTTGCACGTTTGTATGTGCATGTATACATACATATTGGATGGCAACCTGCACTGACTTGATTTATACGTCATGTTTGCCACATAGAGCAGCAGGTATACATGCCGTAATAGTTCATTTCATTTGAATGTAGTCCAACGATCATTCGCATTCAACCCTTCTTAGCTTCATCCATTTACGTGCTTAACTCAATTTAATTAGAGAATTCGTAACGTATTTTGTTCTAAGCCTCTTATCCGAATCCCCCTTTGAATATCACAAAATTTCTCTTTGTTATAAATTAAAAAATAAAAAAAAATAGGAAAAGAAAACCACTTCATCTAGTTAACTCGAACTGATACTTATTTTAATTACTCAGTGTGAAATCTTCATAGGAAAAAGTCGCATGAAATTCATCCCTCGTTGCGCTAAGCATTCATCTGGACATCGATCATCGTGTATTAAAGTTAGACAGGAGACAAAAACTGATTCTGGGACAAGATTGAATGCAGATGAAAGGGATCAGTTTTGAGACTCAGCAGGACGAGATTAGGCGTTCTTTTTTTGACAACCCGCATAGCGATTGTCATTAGCATGTTTAGGACGTGTGTTCATAGATTACTTTGTTTTGTTCCTACATTTATACGAACTTTACTAAACTTGACAGCATGCAAATTATCTCTTAAATAGTTGTTTTCAATATCAAACTTATCTATTATTTTTTTTTTATAAATAATTTATTATAAAGCAGTAAATTTCATATTTAAGTTTAAAGTTTGAAATTAATGTAGTTTTTTTTCTTATTTGGAATTGTTGATTAACTTTCGTGATTCATGTGATCTTTCGTAGCTTCGATACTCGCGTGGCGTCTGAGAAACTCTGTTAAATATAATTAGTAATTAGTTTATATACAATTCATTAGATTGAGTGAAAAATAAGCTTTTAACCAAGTTTATTTGTGAAAAATGTGAAAATAGTAAAAATATTCCAAAAAAAAATCGCTGTTTTATACAGCATTTTTGCTACACATTTGTATTATAGTCAATTAAATTTAGCATATTATCGTCGAAAAAGCACTCCAGCATTCCAAAACATATTTGCTATGTGATTTTTTGTAGTTACGATACTTGCGTGGCGTCTGAAAAACTCTGTTAAATATAATTAGTAATTAGTTTATATACAATTCATTAGATTGAGTGAAAAATAAGCTTTTAACCAAGTTTATTTGTGAAAAATGTGAAAATAGTAAAAATATTCCAAAAAAAAATCGCTGTTTTATACGGCATTTTTGCTACACATTTGTATTATAGTCAATTAAATTTAACATATTATCGTCGAAAAAGCACTCCAGCAATCCAAAACAGATTTGCTATGTGATTTTTTGTAGTTTCGATACTCGCGTGGCGTCTGAGAAACTCTGTTAAATGTAATTAGTTTATATATAATCCATTAGATTGAGTAAAAAATTAGCTTTTAACCAAGTTTATTTGTAAAAATAGTAAAAAGATTCCCAAAAAAATCTCTGCTTTATACAGCCTTTTGCTAAAGATGTACACATTTGTATTATAGTCAATTAAATTTAACATATTATCGTCGAAAAAGCACTCCAGCAATCCAAAACAGATTTGCCATGTTTTGCACCACAGTTTACACCACATAAAATATTATAAAACCAGTAATCGCGAGGCGTCTGATAGGCATCGTCTCACAGACACCGCGCGAGTTACGGAAGGTTAAAAGTAAGTAAATAAGTATGTTTTAGTTTTAGTGTTGTTCATTAAATTATTGCTAATATTAAGAAAATTGATTATTCGTAATTGAATTGAATCTTTTTTCTCTTTCACAGCAATATTATTAATAACATACTTTAATTAATTACATATTTTTAGTACATTGAAATGCTTTTTTTTCATTCAAAATTAGCTAATTGATTATTACAGAATAAATTGATTTAATATGTAGTTTTAATTAAATTATGTTTTAAACGGAAATGTAAAATATTGATTATATGGAATAATTAAACAAGTAAATTTTACATTGTTATATATTATTTGCAGCATCATTTATTTCATATAATTTTTAATCAATTGATTTTTATATACACAACAAAATCTATTATTTTAGAGTTATTTGTTTCATTTGCATTATTTGGAACAATATACTACATATTTATTATTATAATTTACATCCTTAAAAATAAGCTAAAAATACCTGAAATAATATATTATTATTTATATTTTCAAATAAATATCCTTGAAATCACATAGCAAAACAAATATTTTGTTTTGCTTTTATAAAATGAAATGATCAAATTTGAAGTGGTTAATATGTAATATGAAACTATTACTCACATAATGCGGTTTCCATACAATGCGGTTGTTTTTCTATTTTTATTTTTGTATTATTATTATTTATTATTTTCAATTTCTGATCAATAATCCGGCATAGTTCTGAAAAATATTATTAGTTTTAGTTTTATGGAAAGTTTCAAAGTTGAAGGGGAAAGAAAGGTATTGAGATGGAAATGCATCAATCGTATGCAAAAGTCTGCGGACAAAGGGAAAATGGAGGGGTCATATTACCGGTATGTTGATGTGAGTAAATGTTTGGTAGTTGAATGGAAAGTACATACAATTTTCAGCGATGCTTCAAAGCTCGTAATCGGAATTCAAAGTGTTCCATGAGCAGTAGTAGTGTGTTTGTGTGTTGCAAATTGAACGTCAGTCATGTGCAGTGGAGGCAAGTCATATCGGCATTCGTCAGAGTAGCTTTACGTCTTTAAGCGTCTCGACGCTTAAAGTTCATGGCTGTATACTAACACATTCGCGTGTCTAGGTGCACGTGTATATATGCATGTATTTTCAACACAGAGTAGAGACGAAAGCCAGCGACCAAAGTTTCCACAGGAAGCAAACTATACAAATTGAATTACACCATGAAATAATTATTGTACCGAAACCCACCCGCATCCATCCAACCATCTATCCATCCCATAGCGTTAACCTGGGTTATATTATATCAAGGTGCTGCTGCTGCTGCTACTGCTGCATTGTACCAATTGGGCCACGTCGGGAATGGGGAAACTATGTTTGCACTATACACGTACGCAACGGCACGTCGACGTGACTGCGTTTTATCCTAATTTAATGCACAAGTTTCGCAAGATCTCGCAAATACCCGCCGCATTACACATACACAAAACACACCTGCCGGTCTATCGCATCTCGCCATTTCCCAATCACTCTGAAAGTAATTAACTAATTAAAAACACTCAATCGTTGCTGATTTATCTACATTTTATTCAAAGGTAATACAATATATAAAAGAAGAACCGCAACTACTACGCAAAAATAAAAAAATAGAAGTACCACTAGAAGTCAAAATGACCCGTTTATTAAATATTTCAAAAATAGAACAAACTATTGATTTTTACAATAAACACATATTAATTCATATCATTTATTAAATTTAACATGATTTAAAACTGATTTTGTTGCTATTTTTCGTTGGACAAATTGGTCTCTTGCATTTATCACAAACGTTACTGTTCTCTTGTTTGTACAAAAAACACCTTTTCCTTTACTATGTAGTAATTCGTTCATTAAGATATGTTTCGACAGGCATTTTTCGTCAGTATTCTAGGATTTTTACACCTGCTGTAGTTTTATTAAATAAATGTATGATATCAGTTTTATTTTTGTATTTTCATTCGCAGTAACCAAAGTAATTCCATTTTTAAATCCAAATATTGATGATAGTTCAAGAACCTATTTATTATAGACGGGTCATTTTGACCCCAATTATATAAAATAAGTACGTGACTGCTTGAAAAAATACACTAGAAAATACGGGAATATCTAGAAGGTCTGCTGTATGAAAACATATATCAAGTTGCTCACTCTGACCTATACGTAGTACTTACGAATTAAAGACTAGTTTGGTGAATGTTCATGATCATTATTGTTGAAATAAATCTTTCATCCGAGTTTTCAACAACATTTTTCTTTCTACTGCTGAAATTTGATTTGAATGAAACCCATGTCTTTATTGCTTCAGGAATTTTTATCTTTGTCTTCTGTTTAACAGTTTTTATGTAGAATTCATATTTAGGTGAGGTGAAAAAAAAATTAAAATTATTTCTTAATATTCAATATAATTGAATAAATAGTAGGAGGAAACAAACTGTAAAATGTTGTCGTTTAATCAAATATTTATGAAACGATGATTTCATTAAGGCTTGGAGCGTGCCTTGATGGTAATACGCGAAGGTAGGAATTATAAAAGAAACGAGGCAGGTTGTTCAAAGGGCTTGGAAGAATATTGCTGGTTTTATTGTATAAGTTTACGGAATTGGCCACTCAGAGCGTAAACTTGGGCGATGCAGAATTAAGAATTATTTCCGTTTAGGGTGAGTCTGTGAGCAATAAACACACCTTTCCTTTTTCAGCCAGGACCTCTTGAGCGCTCACACAATGAGCGGCGTAGATGCTCGGGTGCTGGTGGGATGAGAGAAATTGAGTGAAGTATTCAAAACATGGAGCGCTCTGCAGGAAGGAAACGCAGGAAGGCAACGGAGACGGACACGGCACAAGGAGAAGAACAATAACGATACAGCAGTTCCGTGCAGAAGTGGGAGAACTTTGGACGGCCGAGATTAAATAGAGAATAATGGATGGAAGAACGTCGCGACGCTCTTTTCCAATGAAATTTCGTTGCTCCTGAAAACTGAATTGCCTTTATAATATTCGCCAGACATTATAAATATTCACTTAGCGCGGCAATTAACTCGAATTTTCGGCCCGAAGAAAAGGTCCGATCCGTTCCTCAACAATTACACACGCCGCCTGTTATTGCGAGGGATAACTTAGTGCCATGCTATTAAACGCCAGGAAACTCTGCCAAATACTTCTCTTCTTTTCGTTGCTTCAGAGACCAGAAAATTCACTACATCGCTAATAAAATTTAATAGCGTCCATCCTTTAAAACGGGCACGTTTAAAGAGGACGAAAAATTTTAGAAAGGAAAGAGTTGGAAGCCACTCCAACTTTTAACTTATCCTATTTGTTATTTTCCTGTTTCAGCAACATTCGTGGATCGAAGCTGCTTGGATTTGTTTCCGAAACATTCTCCTTATCTGATTTATGTGCAGCCTCCGCCCCTCATCTAAGTTTCTCAGCCAAATTGCAAATGTTGTCAATACTTTTAATCCTGTTCCATGAACGATTAAACTAATCAACTATTTTAGTGCATCCTAACGCTGAACATAAATCCATGTCAATCGTACCAACTATGACTCAATATCTGTCTGTCAATATCTATGATCTCAATAGCAATAGTTAATAATGAAACGTAACTGACTATAAACACATTGCAAAACCTATGTAATGTGATTATCCCATTTACAAATTTGAAGGCGACTTTGCAAAGTTTTAATATGGTGTAAAGCAATTGTTACATAATAATTTCACTGAATCAATAAAAAAAGCAACAAACGAAATGAGGTTTAATTAAAATAATTGATTAAATTTATCATTTGTATTTTTCGAGTTATTCTTTTTTGTAAAGATAATTTTGCTTCGCAAATGTAGATAAAAAAGTATGCAATTCAAACGATTTTCCGTATTTATTTTGTTATTCCATTACCTCATATTCCGGTAACATTTTAATCGACTATGAAATCTGATCGCGTTTGGTTTTTTTTTTGTATTGAAATCATAGTGGAATATCAAATTCTGTTCATAAAATTGTGCAATATTTATTTCAAAACTGTTGGATTAAAAATTGTTATTCAATTATATTGAATATCGCGCAATGAAATTTAATATTTTCATGTAGGAAAAATAAAAAAGAAATTAAGAAATAAATCAAAACCCATTAGTTATTGTAAATAACTTATTCAATTTAAAAAAATTGCATTAGTTTTAATATGGTTAAAACTTGCTTCAGTAAATTGGTTTCAGCTTTAATAAAATTTCGTATTATAATGAATTATAGATTGACAAAATCTTTTATACATATGAGGTTATGAGGTTCAATAAGCAATATTTTAGAATCATATGACTTGAAGATAATTTAGAACTTTGGTGAAAATACTAAAATCTCAACAAAACTTATGGATTTAAAACAAAAGAGTTATTAGAAGCTATTGGATATGCGGATGACCTGGCAGTAGTGGTGGTAGCAAAGACAGAAGAGGAACTGACTGAAAAGGCAAACTTAGCCACATGCAACATACAGAACTTGATGCAGAAAAAAAAACTGAAGAAAATGTTGTCAGTGAAATGCTGAAGAGTGTGGACAGCTGGAATATTGACTACATATCAGAGATGCTACTAAGCAAAGAAGAAGACTGCAGAGGACCTACGAGGATAGTGGCAGATGTAGAAGAAGTGCCAAAGAGGCAATGACAATCAGCATTCCAGAGTAGTATAGTGATACAGGTCCTGCATACTGGCTAAGAAGGGGAGAGTGCGGTAAGAATCCCACAGTACCACGACTCCACCCGTGGTCCTTATGTAAGGTTTCCTCTTCTCTACAACTTTGAAGTTTTATGTATGAAAGCAACTTGCAACTTTATGATAATTTTTATTTAATAAGAAAAATCATTAAACTGAAATTTTAAAATTAACTTCTAGTAAATTTAGATTGAAAAAGAACCACTACACAAATGTGACATATTCTTTATTACTAATTTTTTACAACTTGAATATTTATTTCATGATATGTCGAGAACAGACATGAAATGTATTCGTATCCAATATACACGTTTTATTTGGACAGCGATTGTCTGTTTTTTATTTGTATGCCTTCACTCTGCATTCATTAGTATCCAGGCAAGAGATTCCTATCAGCTGAAACATTTTAATTAAAAATCGGCGATAAAATGCACTTCCCTTTTGCAAAAGCATGAGCCGGTTCAGTATTCAGTTTTATTTTATATTTTTTTTTTCTCTCTCTCTCTTTCTCTCTCTCATTTCTTTATTGTGAACATTCTGCAAAGTAGACAGGACCGATTGGCTGAAAACGAGATTCCATTTCAAAGAATTCCCAGTTGTAATTATAAAAAAAATATATTGAAGATTATTGAAGAATTCAATTTCAATGTTTCTTAGACCTGAAAATAGTAATTCTTAAATACAAGCTGTATAAATAGAAATAAATGTAACTTAAAGTAGCCATTTCTTAATTAGATAATTAGAATTAATCCTGTGGTTATTTTAAGATATGATCAATGTTGATAGAGATAATATAACAGGGGTGGACAGACTTTTGCAGCTAGAGCCGTACCTAAACTGTTTGGTATAATCATGGCTCAATTACCCACAAGACTCTTGAAGAGCCGCATGCGGCTCGCGATCCATAGTTTGGCCACCCGTGTAATATAATATCCTAGCTATATTAAATGAAATAATTAAAGGATTGCATTGAAAAAATAGTCCTGGCATTAGTAGTATTTATGTTTCTTAATCTCAAAGAATTATCCTTCTCTTAATTCTGATGTTTATAAAGTATGAACAAAATGTTGATTCGTTAAAATCAAATATTCAATAGTTTTTATGATTGTAATGAAAACGGTTTGGACGTGTTCGCTAAAATACGGTTGATATGCACGCACGTCTACTGAAATATTATGTACATTATGCGGATTGAATGGCACAGGATTCGTATGTATCTATTATGATATGCGCGCTTTGTAAGGCGGAATTGTATTTCAATGTGATTCGGATCATAAAGCCCTTTTGCAAATGACACCTGAAATCTGACTGCGTCGACGGAATGTTGTTTAGTAAAATAAACTTGCCGGGAGTTTCGCGCGTTGTTACGTAATGCAGGCATTTCATCTCGGGAACGCCGTTATTGTTAATCTATATTATGTTATTAAACTAATGCCTTTCTGCCCTGCCAGACAGATATGATTGATTTACGTGCCTCGCACTACCCATTGTACTCTGCTTCTTACAGCTTACGTAAACACGTACATTCCACGCATATTACAAGCATACGAGAAGAATTTTACGCCAAACCCATCCATAGATCGATCAATCAATCAATTCGAATCATTTTATTTGCAAATCCAATTAACGGATTACTTTTGTAATCTAATATTGCTTTGTTTTACCAAAAAGATATTTTTCCATTGAAAATATTGCTAAAATTTAATAAAAATTCATTTTTATGTGTTCTAATAGAAATCAAAAGAAAATTTTTATTTTTTTTCTTTTAACTATGTTCAGGTAACAAAGGGTCAAAATAAAATAACTTTTCCAATTTATATTAATTTTAATAATTTATGCTTTTATAAACACAAAATACATCCATTAATAACACTATTTTAAATCTAAATTTCGCAGTGAACTTTACAGTTCAGCTACGTTTTCTTATGATCATAAATTGTTACTTTTGTCCTATTATTAGAAACTTGAAGTATTGTGATTTCTTTGCTCATTCCTTCAATTTCTCCAGAGATGTTGGTCTTTAATTGCAGCAAAATGATTCCAATTTTGCTGCCATCATACCAATGTCAGATACAAATAACTTGACAATGTTCATTTTTTTTAATAAATAAAATAATGTATTTGTACAAGTTGATTGAAAATAGTTAAAGTACAATAAAAAAATGTAAATAAATAATGAAATAACTTGTTACAAATTTCTCTCGAATTTCCATTAATTTCAAATATAAAAAAAAAGTAGATTTTACAAACAAACTGTGAAAACATAATTTTGAACAAAATAATAATTGGAAATGTTTCGAATAGCGGTGTGCAAATAACAGAAATTGTTTCAAATATATATGATTCCAAACAACTTTTGCTAAAATCAATTTCTCATTACACTAATGGCGTTTAATACACGAAAAGTTTTATTGAAACAAATAAAAGTTTTCTCCTCATTTTTTTTTTTATATTTTATTTCCTCGCAGCTGAAACTCCCTATTTTATCTTGAACTGAACAGTTACGGCAGTTTAATGAAACTGCTTCTGGGGATATTATTGAGCAGAATGTTATCATAAAGTTTATGATCGAAAGACGTAATTATAATCTCCGAAGATTAAAGTAATCCCATTCGATTAACATCAATGTATATTAATATGATATATATATTTGATTATACATACATAGTTGCATTGAAAATCAGTTTGTAATGATGTTAATTTTATTAAATGAGAAGAATATATCAATAATTTGTTTAATTTTTTAAATACTTAAAAATATGGGTCATTTTGACTATTTTTTTATATTTATACAAAATAATTATTAACTTTTCTAGTTTTTAAGCTGTGATTTAAGTAAAAGCTAAAGAAATTTCAAGCTATTCACGTGTTCATTTTGAGATATTATCGTATGACAAAATTGAATTTATCTTTTCATATTTATAGAAAGATTTTTGTCATTTGGGGAATGTAATCTGCATGTATGAATGAAATAGAAACTTTATTACGTTTCGGAAAAGTTTCATTAACGCGTGAACACATTGGGAGATCAAAATCAGCAGAATGTAAATAAAGTAAATTGGAAATGGATACATTTGCGTTTCGCGTTGAGAAAAAAAAATCCTATTATTCATCGATAAATCCATTCATCCATCCGTGGATGTTTGTTTGCTGGTGTCCGATGTGACAGTATGTTCATATTTTTCAGGAATATCAAAAAAAAAAAAAAAACAAACAAGAGGAACGAACCTGAACCAGAATAAATGATAAATCACTTGAAGAAAATAGAATTCAAAGCAAAGCTATAAAAAATATATAAATAAATAAATAAATAAATAAATAACAAATAGCAGGATTGTTTGCTGTGTGCTGAATTTACGATCCGTGGAATATTAGTGACTATCCTATGTGACAGCTGGGGGGTGGCTAATGTTTCTGCTGTGGAAAAACGTTACGTGATAAATCGCGCGAAGGAAATAATTGAAACGGAGAAAATCGTCGAAATGAAATAATAACGTAATCGGGTTGGATAGGTGCGGTTTGTTACGGATGCTGCGAGAATGCTTGCTGGAAGGAGCACGAAGTGCGCATCGTACATTTCCAATGACGTTTATTGTCTTTTTATTTATTTCCATAGCTGCCACCAATATACAGTTCACCGCTGACAAATTCGATTTGCTTTATGCGCCATGCGGTGAAAATATGAATGGAATATCAAGCGTTGCATGCATAAAAGTGGATGCCTTCGAAATCGCGTTTCCATATTTGTTGTATCCTCTCATCTCGCTCACTCCATCAAAATCCATTTCGAACCTGCAGCATCTCTCAATCTCCTCCTTCTCGTTTTATTTCCATCCATCCATCTCTCTCCTACGCAGACAATCAGAGTGGACGACCTCCCGTTACAGCCCTAACGGCGTCCAATTAGCAACGCTAATTGCTCGCTTATTAAATATTGAAGCTGTCGCCTATTAATTATTCGTTTATTAACTCGAATTACATTAGGGCCGATACCTAACAATACGATCTAACTCTAACCGCAACTAGATCGCTACGTTATTAATAAATAACAACAATATTACTATTAAGAACTCAATTTTATTTCTTTTTTAATATTTTTAATTAGGAATGAACACATTCTATTAGTAGTGTCGTTCTAAAATTAATTTTGAATAATTAAAAAAAAAAATGAAAATAGGCATAAGAACAAATGCATTAACATTTCTTCATTTATATTGGAATACTTGGATTTTTTAAATATTCAATGAGCTTGCAGTTCCCCACAATTGGATAAAGTTTGTTCTCTAGAATTAATTGTAAATTTGCTCAACTTTTGAAATTTTATTTCTAGTTGTTTGTGCTGTGCTTGAATGTTGTCCTTCTCTTAAAGATGTAGAAACTATTTTATTGATTTTGTTTGGAGGACATATGACTCGTTTTAATGTGTCTACATGCAATTATGGGACTTTGGTCTGATGCCATGATTGCAGTGCATCTGCAAAGGTTGCCATATTTTGACTGTTGTTGGTATATCTGCAGTTTATAGATGCCAAATTTTGTCGAAAGTCTATGACACATCAAGGAATATAGCTGAGTAGCATGTCTTGTCTTTCAGATCCTGGCCGATGTCATCCACTGTGTTCTTTACGAAATCCTGGTGATCCGGTATGAGTATCTTTTCGTGGATGATGTGATGTAGTCTCATTTGGAAAAGTTATTCATGCATTTTTCAAAAGTAGATCTATAGGATGTAGGTTCCACTATTAGTTTTCCTGCTTTTGGAATCATTATTAATGTGCGACTTTTCATTGTGATAGGAAGTAAGCTGTCTTAAGAACGACGTTAAATATTAGTGTAGGGTAATAAGTTAAATGAACTGGTGCTGGTGTTATCTAGGAAAATATGGATCTCTTCATGTTGGTAACATATGCACAAGGAAATTAATGCGGAAGAGAGAAACCGTATCAATTCCGATATGGCTTGAAACAATATGTTATTAGAGTTTGTTGGATGGGTGGGAATGGAGGATGAGGAAGCAGATTAAGCAGGCAATCCGAGACCGGAATTAAGGGCAAGATACACGACGGTCTGGCCGTGTGCAAATGGTGGCTCAGTTCGAAGATTGCATCTTAAATCTTAATTCGAGTGGCCCGAGGGACGTAGGAAACAGCCATCGATTACGTTGCATCCCAGCCATTGCAGCAACAATTCGCCATCCATCGATCACTTTAGAAATGGGTCTTTTTTTTTTTGGGAGGGTGAGAAGTCAGGAGAGCTGCGAATGAAGAACAAGGGAAGAAAGAGCGGATGGAAGGAATTGGGGGCTGCTGCACTCGGCACGCTAACGTTGGCGGCGGATCGCGAATTATGTTTTGATTGCGAAATTGCGCTAGTGGAAAGAACGCAGGCCGGGTTATTGGGGTGGAAGTTAGTGCAGATATCAAAAAGGCATTAAAGTTAACGCTACTGCTGTTGGACGCAAAGTGTGCACCGAGGAGGTTACTTCTATGAAAGAAATATAATATGTATAACTTAATAACTCGAAGTAGTTCTATCATCCTGGATAGAAATGGATGTAAATTATATTTCTGCAAATCCTGTTTTAATAGTATGTACTAGATATGATTGCAAATCTAGTAAGTTATTAAAATGCATTTCTTTTGAATAATATTAAGATTAATGTAAGAAAATGTTGATGCTTAAGTGAAAATGTATTTGGGAAAATTTAAAAAAATAATGTTATCCTCCATCTACAACAGCGGTCGGGGAACCGGGGTAAATTACCCAAAATGGGGTAAAAATGATTTTTTTTTGGGTAATAGGGAAATTTTTCTAATTTCCTCTTACCAAACTTTTCAGATTTGATGTACAAACTGTGAATTGGATTGTAGATCCTTTTAAATGTGAAATTACTAACATACCAGAAGAACCTCCAGGTTTGGCAGAGGCAATTCTTGAACTTCATCCAATACTGAAGCACGTATTCAATTTGAGACCAAAGCAAATCTGTCGTCTTTTTGGTTGTCAAAGGCTTTCAAAATTGCACATGAGGAGGCGGTAAAAAAATTGCTGCCATTTGCAACAACCTACCTTTGTGAACAAG
>NW_017096073.1:0-19139 GCF_001412225.1 Nicrophorus vespilloides
ATAGAATTTTATTTTGTTTGTCTATTACTATTTGTTACTATTTTCATGTAACTCTTTTTTATAAATATGTAAATTAATTCAATAAATAATGTTTATTTAAAATTTACATTGATTGTTTTCTATTCAGAATGGGGGGGGGGTAATATCGACTTACGCAATAATATTTTGGGGTAATGGTTAAAAAAGTTCCCCGACCGCTGAATTAAATAGAACAGATCTAAGTATAGAACGGAATGAAATTGGATGACCTTTCTTTCCTGAAACCGATATGACATTAAACGCGATCGTAACATAATTGGGTGGAGGATAGATCAACGGTAATTGCAGATTCTGTCCGTCAAATCAATACATAATAGATTGCACATCCGAATCCGTCCAATGAAATGTAAATATAGAATTCGGTGCATTCAGTTGCAAAGGATCCTCATCAGGGCAGTTATGAAATATTCAGATGAATCGTACGGATGATGGTCGACCTTGATGGGTTTTCTGCAGGGGTGTACGACGAGGCTTGTATCATGTGGTGTCAGTGGAGAAATACACTAACCCAGTTGACTGTGCGGTGACGATCAATACCGAAACCCCCGCACACTGTGCGAACGCAGGTTCGGAGTTGCCCACCTGCCCCTTTTCGACGCCGCCTCCAATGCCGCCACCGAAGAGATCATCCGCTTCAAACACGTTACGCAACAATCGATACGTTCGCTATTTATAATTGCGACAAACGGAAGAAGAAAAAAACCTGTGTCCTCGAAATAAATCCGATATGCCATTAGATTCGTGCAGATGCTGACTAAAATCGCAATTACGTAACGGGTGTCGTCCGTTTGGCGAGATTGCTGCGAGTAGCAGGTGATCATCTGCCGTTGCCGCCGGTCCCCGCTTCATAAACATATCGGGATTGCGTAACAAAACATCTGTGGCGAAAAAGGAGCAGTTATTATCATCATTCCAAACTGGAAAAGGATGAACGATGAACAAAAAAAGTGTAATTCTGTAATCATTATTACCTGTGATGGATATGGATGAATCGAGGACGAATTAGCTGTATCTGCAAATCAATTTCCGTCTTGCCACTAGACAAATGTCCAATATAAAGTACTAATAAATTGTCTCTTTTAATTTGACAAAGTTTTGGTATAAATATATTTTTCTATGTTGTTAAAAGATGGTCATGAAGTAAATGAATACTAATTTTTAAGGAATACGAGAGTAACTTGTCCAGAAAGTAGCGATTTATACCCTTTATAAATCATCAAAACTTTTCCTATTAAACACAATTTAAAAGCATTTCTATTCCTTTATTCGCAGTCATTATTTACCCGCGTCGTCATGGATACTAAACGTATCGACCAAACAAATCCGTAACCTTTTCAGTTCGTTTTCAGAAAGCCGTTCTGACGCAACGTCAAATGCGTTTCTTCTTTTAAAACGTAACACAATTTCTACAACATTTTTTCTGTCGATTTTTATTTTTGACACGATGTCTACTGGAAGCTTGTTCAACAATGCGCCGAAACGGAAGAAGTCGCTGAAGCAGAAGAAGACGAAGGAGGCTATTATCAAGGCCAAGCCGCCGCTGGAGCGAATCTTCGGGTCCAAAACGCACGTGAAAGACCATTACTTCTCCGACGGATCGAAAGTGAACAACACAAATATGCGCGATGTTCTGCAAGAGGCGTCACCGTTTAAGTATCCGGATGAACTGGACGCTTTCGCGTTCAAGGTGATGTCGAAGAAATGGGAGACGACCGAAAGACGCAAAGAGCTGAAGCTGAAGTACAACGATCGCAATAATTACATAACCAGACATCAAAGGGATATGCTGAATAGGCTGTACGTGCCGACACAGGATGTTAAATCCGCGCAGACAATCCTTGACGTGGACTCGGAATTTTACATGATAATCGAGGGTCGTCCGATCGCCGGGAAATTCCAGCTGCAGGATTACATCGATAATTTGAGGGACATTATGAGGACTAAGATCGTCACCGGTTACAGGTCGGATGATTCTATGCTAATCGAAGAGAATTTGATTGAAGAGCAGAACATGATTGACGACATCACCCGACAGTACAACACTTACGTAAAAACCTTCGAAGAATTCTTATCCAAAGACCACGCAATATCCATGGATTTGTTAAGGGCTAGCGAAAACGAAGCAAATAAAGCTTTCGAGAAGTACGAGCAATACAGAGAACTTGCTAAAGACTTTGGAATGTTGAAGTCGCAAGTGAATAATTTAGAAGAAAAGTGGAGGTACGCCAAGATGTATCAAAAGTTCTTGTACTTAGTGAGCCCCATGCATTGGCGCAAAGAACACGACTTTTACCATATCATACAGAAGGACGACAATACTTCAGTGGAATTGGCCGAACCTGAAGAGTTCTTCGAATCTTCCCAAAGCGCCACCGAGGCTAAATCTCTGGATGACATTATCAAAAACTTCATGGAGGATCTCGAAGAGAACCGAGAACCTTTACTGTACTTCGATAAACCTAAGGAACTCTCGAGAGTGTTTAAGTTCATGGAATTGCAAAACTTGAATTCGCTGTTGCATTCCGAAGAATTAGCTACGCCCTTAGAAGATCTAAAAGAGTCGATGAAGACCACCGAAGCTACGTACGATATTCAGCTGCAAAACTTTCAGGAGATCATCGATGATCTCGAAGGGGAAATCCTGTAAGATATAAGTTTTAGTTAAATTGTAATGTTATAGCTTTGTTTTTAGTTGGGAAGAGGATAGGGCTAGAACTTTGGAGTTTTTAGCTAGGGAATTGATCAATGGTGAATTCAAGAGGTTAATCTGCGATGAAACGGCTTTGAATCTGCACGTAATCGTTGAAGATGTTTACGAAGCTCGGGTCGCTCCAAATGACGCTAACTTGACCGCTTACGATATGATGAAGTCTGTTGAAATGAAGTACAGAGAATGGTTATTGAAATTGGACTATTTGGCTCATGAGAAGGTCCACAAAGCGGAGATCGACTGCTACAACGAGCAGACAAGGATAATGAAGGTGGCATTAGAAGCTTCGCGGAAGGTCATCCAGATCGAAAGACTGGTGAAACGATTACGCAGAATCTTGGAGATTCCAATAGAAACGCACGTCAGAGGTAATTTGTCTCATTGAAATCACAAAATAATCGATTGTGAAAATAATTATTTGTTGTTGTTGTTGCAGAGTTGAAGTATAGGTCAATGCAGCAAAGGCCGAAAGCCGCGGAGAAAGCGGTAGAGCAACCGATCACCGAAGAAGAGATAGAGTACTTCCACCTGTTCACCGATTTCTGCGCCGAGGAGGATAACATCAAGAAGTTCCGGGACATCCGGCGCGAAGAGCTACTACTCGAGGAGCAAGTCAAGAACGAGCAGCAGATAGAATCGGTGTAGCATCGTTTTACAATCCAAATAAAATCTTTATGTAAAATTAAAAACCCGTCTTCTCCGATTCTCCTTTATTGTAGATGAGGAAGCAGCAAGCCGCTCTCGGCAAAGGTTCCATATGCGAGGATTCCCCAAAAACGAAGAGTATCGCCCCGCAGTAATAGACCGGACGTCCGGAAACTAGCGTCAGGAAAGCGGAAACAATGCTGCTTGCTGTACGTTCCTGCTGCTACCAAACTACTAGTTGAGCGGTTTGTAGTCTTTGTGAGCTTGTTTGCATTCTTTGTGAATGTGTGCATTGTGTGAAGTGTGTACCCGGTCTATTGACCTACATTCTCGCACAATGCTTCACCCCGTACTGCATCTTATCTGACTGTAGCATCTTTTACATAATTAATGAATAATTACCACGTTAAATAAACGATACATTACGAAAAGCTGCTATTACTAAGCATTGTTCTAAAGCTCTGCTGCGTACACACTATACCTGATTTGTCTCATAAGTGTCTGAAATATATTAAATAACTTTAGTGACTTAATTTCATTTAAGTTGTTATACATGACAAAACGATTTGTTTCTTTTTTCCACGCATATTTTGTTTCTTGTTGTTTGAAAAAAAAATCAATTATTAAATCAGGCAAATTGACAAATATTCACAACTTTGTATATTTATTAAATGATTAAAAATTACATTTTTTTTTCATACATTTTTAGTTATTTTTGTGAATTTAGTAATATCGAATTGGTAAACCTGACTAACAATTGTGTCACAACATTAGAGCTGTAATTAATAATATGTCTAATTTGATACATAATAAATAACAATAAAAAAAAACTATCTCTATTTTTTATAACCTCATACATAACTTAACACTTCGTTTTTTTCAATTTAGGAAATTTAATACTTTTAACCCATTTCTCTAACTAAATACATGCTGATGAAACATCTGTTAGATTAGAAAACATGATTGGACAGGGTTTTGCTTCCAGCATGAAATCTGCATCGACTGAACCCTCATACCATTATAATAGAATTTTTGGTTACGCTTCTGAACTGAAACGACCCTCATGAGGGGACATTTCGGACACAGAATTCCTTTTTTTATGAATAGGGATCTCTTATTTAAACACACATTCGTAGGGGGAGTCAGAAATTAATCAATGAATCATATATAATTTATAGAAGCTTATTTATAGAATAAATCAATAGATCATAGTTAATTTATAGTTCTATTTAAGGTTGTGAGTAATATGTGTTAAAATTTGATGTCTGTCATACGTCACTGATATCTGTCATACTGAAAACAATCAATGATTCGTTATCAATCCAAGAGCGCGTTGCTTAACTTTAATAAGCTGTCAAATGTCAAAAGAACGTCAAATTAAAAATATAATCAAAATAAGTTCTTAATTGAATTCTATATTGTTCTTGTATATTAAATGTGGAAACGCATACATCAAATATATTATTACAAGAATCGCCCACAAAACACGTCTTCTTTTTTTTGTAAAAGTCACGAAACGCAATAATTTACTGCAACTTATCGTTTTCTGGCAAACATCAGCTCGGCGGATGGAATTCCAACATAAATCATAAATCGACTTCTTGCAATATTCCTGCGGTCCACCAGACCAATTTCCCACACAATTTTCTCGTACCACGCCGTGCGTTTCTTTTGCGAACGTGTTACATTTATTATTATTATATATTTTTTGTATGTGTTTTGCTCCCCTCGAAGAACCAGTAAATAGGGAGGAATTATTATCGTTATGTACAGGACATCTGAAAGGAACGCATTGTTCTTGCGGTTTTGATATTCGATATTGGATGGATATTCGATACGTCCTACAGAAGTTCACAGTTCGTCGAAGAACGAATTTATTGGTCACTCGACACAGCTGATACAAATTTAAATTTACGCACAAAAAAAGAGAGAATCTGGAAACTGCATCAACACTTGACAGCCTGTAAATTTTGAAGTGGGTGCCCTTAGTTAATTTAACACCCTTGTCAATTGTAACGAATGATTGTTTTAAACATGCTTTCACAAACACGTTAAAACTGAAACAAATATAAATAAATTTCAGAAAAAAATAATAAAAATCTCTAAAATCACTTCACACTTTCTTACTTTTGAAGTGGATGCTTTTAATTAACATCCCTGTCAATAGTAACAAATGTTTTTTTAAGCATGCTTTCACAAATGCTTTAAAACTGAAATAAATAAATTTCAAAAAAATCTGGAAACTGAATCATTGGAAATAATTATGTGCTGTGTCCTCATTAAAACCTCATTACTATTACAAATTTAAGTTATTCTTATATTAAGAAATAAATCATTTTAAAACATTATCATTGCAACAAATAATTATATTATAATCAACAAGGTTAATATTTAAATGCTTCCTACGAAATTCAAAACAATATTATTGAAATAAATTAAAAAAAGAAGCAAATGCTTGAGTAACGAATGTTTTTTTTTTAAACATGCTTTAAAACTGAAATAAATATTAAAAAATTTCAGAAAAATCTGGAAACTGAATCATTTCAAATAATTATGTCCTGTGTCCTCATTAAAAGCCCTGTTAGTAGTTAAAGATTTCAACTTGAAAGTTTATGTTAAAATATCAAGTTTACAGCTGTCTAAAAACTTGTTTTTATCAAGTGTCAGTTTGATGCTAATCAATTTGAATAGACTTGTCAAATGGGTTGAGACTGCAGAGGTACTAAATTTCAAAGGACGAAAGAGAAAATAAAAGAAAGAAATAACCGAAAAGGGACAAAAAAATAAGGTTTGGGTTCAATGACCACGGTTCTTAGACGGCAATAAACTCCTTCCCTCAAAACCCAAGGACTTTCTGAATTTTCGATGGAAATTCGATTCATTACGTAATTGGATGAAACTGGCTAAATACGGTTTGCGGCCGAAGAACCGAAACTCCCTCTCCTCTCCAAAGGGAATTCGATCAATTAAACTAAGAGAGAATTTTACAAAACTTGGCGTTAAACTTAACTAATCGATAGTTAAGTATGTGGGAAAGTAAGTATCGGTTAACTGATGGTGTGACTAAGTAGTTTGGTAAACGCGCTCGGATGCTGTGTACACGGGATTTCAATATCTCATCTGCAGGATGCGGGCAGCAGCTGTACACAAGCGAATCCTCCCTTATTCGCCCTCTCTTTATATATCTTTAAAAGCGCACGAGGAAATTGGCTCATTCACACAGGAACCGATTCGTGGGAAACACCAATACCACTTTTCCACATGCCAAAAAATCCCCCATAAATTTATATACAGGACAAAAAAAAACTATTATGATCCTAAACTTTAGTACACCTACACTTACAATACAATCTATCCCCTTTACTACAACTGTAATGTCTCATTTCCAAACAAAACTACAACAAAAAGACAATTTAACTTTTGATATGTCTTTAACAACTTTATGAAACAGTTGTAATTCGAAAATGTTGATATAACTTCTTTTTTTGTATGTGTGAAATAAATACGCAGTGACCGAATTAACGGATTTCCTTCGAGTGGTAATGAAAATCAGCATAACAACAATGCTTCGGCGTTGGCACGATCCCAGAGATCTGCTCAATAGAGCATAAGATTATTTGGTGTTATGCAAAAAGGAGCAAGTTTAGAAATCCGGCAAAGGCGCAAGGAATCATTTGTTGCACACATTCCACGCTCGAAATCCATATTTCATACGTGTTCGCTGCCGCACACTTACATAATTCCAAATGTGTACGTATCCGAATAATATCTTCATTTCAAACAAGCAAACAACAATTTACATTGCTTGTTACTATACTATAAAATACAACAAAAGTTTCTGCGATATTTCAAAGTTTCGCAGATTTAGAAGCAAAGGGATTTCTCTTCTTGCAAACTGCAATTGAATTTTATTATTCTACACTTACATAACTCACAATACTTCAATAAATATCTTTATTTTAAACTGCAGATTATAATTTATAGTTTTTGCAATATTTCAGTTTACAAATGAAGAATTTAATAATTGAATCACTAATGTACATAACTTTATTATAAATTCTGAAATATTTCAGTTTTCAATACAAGAATTTGAAATACAAAAGTTTACAACTACAAATTAATTTTATTATTCAACTTTAAACTGCAAATAATATTTTTTTTATTACTTTTTAACATCCTCGAAGAAATCAACAATAGCTTCTACAGTATTTCAGTTTAGAAATCAAATATCTAAAGTGCATATTACATAATTCCAGCAATTAAACAAATGTTTATGTACCCGAATAATATCTTTATTTCAAATTACAAATAATATTGTATACAACTTTATCAAAAAACTCAACAATAGTTTCTGAAATATTTCAGTTTTCATGAGTAAAGCATTTTTTAATTGCACAAGTTTGCTTCTTCGCGCAATTGAATAGGGAATGTCAATGCTTCAGTTCATTGCTCTCTCTCTATTCATATTTTTTTGTATGTACTCCATTAAATAGATTACTTTAAACGACTCATTTAAAGTTACTTTAATTATGCGCGATCCTCGTTCATTTTCATCAAATTTACTTCTAAAGTTCAACATGAAACTCAACGCACTTCTCCTATATTCATTGGATTTTAAACATTTTATTAGATTTAAATGTTATATAATCATATTATTCCAAAAAGTATTAAGTAACAAATAGTTTTTAACAAAACACAGATTAAAATGTAATTTCTATATTTAAAATTTCAATATTGGAAGTCACAATTTCCAATAAATAATCATTAAATTCAAAAGTTTTAGCTCAAATTCAATAATTTTGTTACATGAAAACTTCGTATTCTAAATTTGTTTATACAAAAGTATAACAAAAGTTCGGTTAGTTGGTATTAATTCAATTGTTTCTGAAAAAACAAAAGTTGTTTTTCAACTTGTTGTATTCTAACGATATTTCATGTCAAATTTCAAGAAGCCTATTTATTAAATCACCACTTTGGCTGCACGAAAAAATCCGCTCGATGGGTTCCACGTTTTTTAAATGTTCGTTTTGCCCAATATTTCTTGGAAAACTTTGAAATCGAGATTCTAACATTATATTAAAAACGTAACAGATGATGAATCTTGATTCTATAAGTTTGACCTGGAAACTATATAGAACGCAGAAAGTACAAATCCCCCCAGTTAAAGCAAGACAACAAAAATCAGCAACAAAAGTGATGATTTCTGTTCACTTTACCAGGGTAAAAGGGTGTTATTTCACTTGAAACTAGTCAGAGGGTAACTGTTAAGTACTACACAAAAACTTGCTTACCACAAGTTTTCAAAAATTAGTTGGAAAACCATAAAAACCTACTTTTGAGGAATGTTTTGATGTGGCTCTATTGACTTAAGAAATGTATTGAAATAAATGGAAATTATGTAGAGAAATTACAAAAGAATGAAAATTAAAAATATTAAAATAAAATTGTTATTATTTTGTTTTTTTTCAGCCAACAGATATATTAAATCTTTTATTTCACCATATAATTTTTATTTAATCTATAACTAAATATATACAGATTTAAACTTAACTTCAAGTACAAAAATCATTGTTTTAAAAACACATTTATATACTTTAAATGTTGATAAGATAACTGGAAATTGCTCCGGTTTTGCAAGCACAGTTTTAGTGGGTAAATAATGCATACGTAAATCAACGCCGCGAATCCAAGTATTTTAATTAATTTTCTGTAATTACATTCCGTGCATAACTTGGCCGCTGCTCGCAATACCATTTTATTTCCAAAACCATTCCACTCAACACACCTAAGCAGTAACTGATGGTCGTTCCTAGTTAGCTGCAGTTACACCAAGAATTCACAGTTTCCTAATGCAATTTTAAAGTATCTTAGACTATACATTTCTATCTGAAGAATCAATTTTAGTTAAAGAAAGTTAATTTATTATAATTCGACGACATTAAGTAATCATCCTGTAGACAGGATTACTAATTATGTCATGTTTTTTTTCGACAATTTCATTCTTCATTTCATTGTTGCATGTGTTTGGTTTAGGATATATTTTATGTTATTAAATAGAAATATATAATTCACTTGAATTGTCACAGTGAATTTACAACGTTTCGTTCAATTAATAATGTTGTTCGTGCGGATTTATCGTTGCTGGTTGGAAGAGGAGTTCACAGTTCGCGGCGTAGTTTTTCATCGGTGAAAATAAAACCAAAAGCAAATACACGACGCGAGGGTTGATGTTCGATTTATTTCGGGAAAAAAATGCAGAAAGGGCCATTCATTACAAGAGGGTTGAAACGCGACTATAAATAAACCGGAATCAGATTCCAAATTTTTTCCCCTCTTCGCTTCTCTACGCAGCTTAATATTATTTGCCAGAGACAAAAAAAAAATCGTAATACCGTTGATTTAATTAAAAGTTTTGTTATTCGTGGTTTTGTAAAAAGCAGTAAAAAGAAGAAAGAAAGAACAGGAATGGGGAAGGACGAACTTTATTGGTCGTATAAAATTCTATCGGCAGCTCAATCGCAAAACTGGAGTGGACGACGGTTCTTTCTTCTTTATTTTCGACGATTCTTGCGTGTCCGTTGGAAATTCCAATAAACAACGCTCTCCTGACAATCTTATTTTTAAATCCTTATAAGCCTGAAGAACTGTTCGGTAAAATGCCGTATGTATAACGACTGGTACAAATATAGAATTGCGATCAATAATATACAACCTAAGACCTGCGTATTTCATTTGCCTTCTCTCTGTCTTCTCTCTTTTTCTTTCTTTCCTTTTTTTTAATCATCGTCCTTTCGGGATTATCCAATTAATTAATTAATTAATTAATTTGGGGAGAAGGAAAGTTTCTATTGGAGTTTTCCAACGCTTAAGTTATTCCAATTTCAATTTGTAATTTTTTTTTTGGGAATATGCTCTAATGTTATTCCGAAGATGTATGATTGTATGGTTTGATGGCATCAACCTGTGCGAGAACACATTCCTCGCATCCTCCTCTCTCTTTACTGGGTCACAGACTGATCTCGGTCAAGTTATTATCATCAGCCAAGTGTAATAACCTTGATTGTGCTTTTCTTATTTTCTTTCACCGTCGTCGTCTCCGATTCCGCGTCTTCGTTTTTCTCTAATTAATGTTTACGTTTTCGTGACACATATATGGGACGGTGCTTAGTCTTTCCATCGCGTTCCACACTAATTGGATCATCAGCATGCATATGCCTAAAGACCATCAATTCCCCAAAATTCAGTTTTCTTAAGATATTTCTTTCACATCCAACAATTTCTTACAGCTGCAAGAAATATCCAAAAACAAGAGTTCTATTTGCTTTCAAAGCATTAAATAACTTTTTACATAAACTATAATAACAGAAATAAAGTGTATTTTCTATAGTTTTCTTTTATACTTTACTTTCTTAGTATTTAACATAATATAATATGGTTGTTATAGTCAACCAAAGAAACAAGTTTTCTCTTTTTTTTAGCAATGAACAAAATTTTGTTTGCTGCTAAAATATTTATTTAGTTTATCAAGTAAGGAAATAAAATCCAAATATTTTTGCATCGTGAGGAAACATGGAAACTATATAACTTAAATGCTAAAGAATACTGAAAATCATGAAAACTATGTAACTTAAATGCTAAAGAATATTGAAAATCATGAAAACTATATAACTTAAATGCTAAAGAATACTGAAAATAATGAAAACTATATAACTTAAATGCTAGAGAATACTGAAAATCATGAAAACTATATAACTTAAATGCTAAAGA
Source organism: Nicrophorus vespilloides (assembly GCF_001412225.1). Taxonomy (NCBI): domain Eukaryota; kingdom Metazoa; phylum Arthropoda; class Insecta; order Coleoptera; family Silphidae; genus Nicrophorus; species Nicrophorus vespilloides. The sequence continues at coordinate 11,162 of NW_017096073.1, forward strand.
ATATTGAAAATCATGGAAACTATATAACTTAAATGCTAAAGAATACTGAAAATCATGGAAACTATTTAACTTAAATGCTAAAGAATACTGAAAATCATGAAAACTATTTAACTTAAATGCTAAAGAATACTGAAAATCATGAAAACTATATAACTTAAATGTCTAAAGAATACTGAAAATCATGGAAACTATTAACTTAAATGCTAAAGAATACTGAAAATCATGGAAAAGAATAATGAAAATCTGAAGAAATCTAAGATTCTTAATTTGAATTAAAAGATTATTTGTATTTTTTTTCTTGAGATATTAAATCTTAAACTTAAAACTAAAGAATAATAATCTGGAGAAAAAAGTAAATATTTTACAGAAATCAAATGTTTGAAAACTATATAAAAAATAATTTTGATGAATACAAACATCATTTGTATTGAAGTTATTAACTCAGAAGACAAATAAAATTGAAATTCCAAATTATTTGACAGTTTTTGTCCCATCTGTCCAATTACTGTTTCCAAACTTGAAGATATTTCTACGTAGTTATAACTTCAAGTTTGGAAACAGTAAAATATTCTTAAATACTTTTATATAATTTTTTGAAGATTTCAGACAAACTCATTTCTCTAAAGTAGTAAAAGCATATCAAAAACTAAGTTTTCGAGCTAATAAATAAGATTTTTACTAAAAAAAATATATTTTTAAACTTAATATTGACTATAAATAACAACGAATTGTTATATAAATAATTTTATTTCTAATGTTATGAAAACAAGTTTTTATATGTTGACTTATTTGGTTCAATGACTGCTACATAGATGAGGTCTTGAATTATTGATCTATAGAGATGTTTAAGAGACAATAATATGAAAATCACGTCTGTCCACGTCAAAAATTGTTTTGAAACCCAAAAAGAAAGACTTTAATTTACATCCAGTTTCCATTTTCGTCGATACGGACGAACGGAAAATATAAATAACGCTCATTATTTATTACACATTCTATTTAAGGTACATATTTGTAACGCACAGTGTGGGCACTGTTCAAGGCCCAAGCAAAAACAAATACTCAACAACAAAAAGCAAATTGTCGAATGAGAAACCGATTTGAATAATCCACCGTTTTCGTCCTCCGGTCAACACCAAAACCGAGTTCCTCGAGAAAGTCCGAACCCATAATAATTACCGTTCATTACAGTAATTACTCTTTCTCCCATATCTTCTGTTCTTCAAGCAAAATGATATAAGTTAAGTCCTTCCACGTGATCAACATTTCCAATTAAAAATTGAACCCACTTGCAAATAAAATGGAATTGCTTACTTCTCAAATTTGGTACTGGTCCCCAATTACTTCACAAACGCCCACGCGTTCTTTTTTCTTTTAGACTCACGTACTAATTAGAAGCATTGGATATAAATGGTTTCTGTGGGTCCGATTAATAAACATTTCTTTGCTTCGCTTTATTTCCTTTCATTCCATTTGTATACGTTTTCAGCTCAATTTCAGATGAATTCTATTTTCGTTGAGGTCGTAAATTGTTTTCTTTCTTTTTCATTTTATTTGAGATCGCAGACCGTAATCTCTCCACGAAGGTAAAGAAAGTAAGGAACTTTCTTCCCGTTTTTTTTCTTTCTTTGGGATCCAAGTTTTTGATGCAGGTAAAAGGCGCCCTATAACGGTTTCATCTTACTCTCGCTTTCTAACAGAGATTACGTGACCGAAGGCACATATACCGAAAATAGGGTCCTCTCCAAGCTTTAGACAATTGTTGTGGTGGACCTAGTAACCTACTGAGACTGGAAGGCACGGATGAAGGAGGATAGATGGAAAGCCTCCGGCTATCTCGATCCGCTAGGTGCATTTCTTCTCCGTTTTTTTTTTTAAATTCTTCGTTCGCGTTTTGCACCCGATCTAGTTTTATTTGCATAACGTTTTCCTTCTGCACTCGAGGCACGCGCTCATAAATCCGTGCTACCGCCTCAATATCTTTCAATCTATATAAGATGCATTGCATGTTGCCATTATTATTATTATGGATGTTGGATGGTCGCATCTAAAAGACCGTTAAACCGACGTTAATGATGCGTACTCGACATGCAATTAATCGAGCGGCAATAAGAAAGACATTCTTATTTATATCATTTAAACTGTTTCAAACATTTAAAAATAACGAGTTATGCAATACACTTACGCATAAGCTAGTTTGGTTGCCTACGTTCCATGTTTAATAAATTTAAAATTTTCATATTATTTATAAAAATATCAGTTATTTTACACATAACACAACATAATTGAAAAAAAATTGTTTACTTTAACTATTTAACAATTAAGCAAAGTGCTAATTACTTAAAAACGTTCAATATTATGTTAAAAATAAAGATTTTACAAATATTTCAGTCTCATATTTATTTCCAAGATTTTCTTTAAGAATTGAGGTAAGATCAATGGAAACATGAAGTAACTACTTAATATATCCTTGAAACTCGAAAGATTTTTCTAATATGTCGATAGTTGCTACAGGGTGGCAGGATTAGAGCAATAACAATAAAAAAAAAACAAGTTTTATGGGTAATTCATAGCTACTACCAGAAGTCCTTAGCATCAAGATTTTCTTTAAGAATTGAGGTAACATCATTGAAAACATGAAGTAACTTCTTAATATATCCTTGAAACTCGAAAGGTTTTTCTAATTTGTCGATAGTTGATATAGGGTGGCAGGATTAGAGCAATAACAATAAGAAAAAAACAAGTTTTATGGGTAAATACCAGATACCTAGCTAATACCAGAAGTCCTTAGCATCAAGATTTTCTTTAAGAATTGAGGTAATATCATTGAAAACATGAAGTAACTATTTAATATATCCTTGAAACTCAAAGGGTTTTTCCTAATTTGTCGATAGTTGCTATAGGGTGGCAGGATTAGAGCAATAACAATAAAAAAAACAAGTTTTATGGGTAATTCATAGTTACTACCAGAAGTCCTTAACATCAAGATTTTCTTTAAGAATTGAGGTAACATCAATGAAAACATGAAGTAACTACTTAATATACCCTTGAAACTCGAAAGGTTTTTCTAATTTGTCGATAGTTGCTATAGGGTGGCAGGATTAGAGCAATAACAATAAAAAAACAAGTTTTATGGGTAATTCATAGCTACTACTAAAAGTCCTTAGCATCAAGATTTTCTTTAAGAATTGAGGTAACATCATTGAAAACATGAAATAACTACTTAATATATCCTTGAAACTCTGAAGGTTTTTTCTAATTTGTCGATAGTTGCTATAGGGTGGCAGGATTAGAGCAATAACAATAAAAAAAACAAGTTTTATGGGTAATTCATAGCTACTACCAGAAGTCCTTACCATCAAGATTTTCTTTAAGAATTGAGGTAACATCAATGAAAACATGAAGTAATTACATAATATATCCTTGAAACTCGAAAGGTTTTTCTAATTTGTCGATAGTTGCTATAGGGTTGCAGGATTAGAGCATCAAGATTTTCTTTAAGAAATAACCACTTAAGATCATTGAAAATCTAAAGGTTTTCATATTTTGTCTATAGTTCCAGGGTAATAATAATTTAAAAAAACAAGTTTTATGGGGGTTCATAGCTACAATCAGGAGTCCTTAGCAACAAGCAAAACTTCGTCCTTGGCAACTTAAATAGCATCCTTAACGACAGATACTCGTCTTTAACAACGGTTGCAAGCATATAATAAACTTTCTTAAGGTTTTCTTGATAACTAGAGGGTTTTTGGTAAGCAACAAAAGTATTATTAACAACTATACCTACAGTTAAGTCATTATCATCATAATAACAATTATTACAAAATAAAACTATGACTTACTAAATTAACAAGGTTTTTCTAATATTTCGTAAGTTATTTTTTTTTCGTGTTAAATATTATGATTCTTAATTTAATTATTGTAGCAATACTTTCTGTTCTAAATTATTAGTAAATTTGCAAATAGTTTTGTTGCTAAATCTTTTAAATAAATATTAAAAAAAAATACGTTTTCTGTTTACTTATTGTTACGACAAGGTTGTGATTAGTGAGCGTGCGTCGAGTAATTTTAGTGGAAAGAAATGTGCATTATATTTTCCTGCTTCCTTTATGCGAGCTTCCAGTGAATTTAATCCGAGTGATGCAACAGCAGCAGCTCATATTCACTTGTCAAATCCGACTAATTACGTCGCGACAATGGCTCACCGAACAACGGGAACTCGCAGATCGGCTCGAACAATGCCTCCTCGATTGTTCTACATGGACATCTTATTTAATATAAATTCCGGTTGGGCAACGTTCGCCGCTTTGATTTCCACTCCCGATGAATTGCTTGGTGCCGCAATGGCCATTGTTGAACTATGATGATGATGATGGCAATACGCAAAACATTTATCTTACGCAAATATTCCAAAATAAAAATCATTCGTTCCTTGCATCATCATAATGCGAAAGAGAAAATAATAGAAAACAGAATTATTTATTTATTTGCTATGTTTCTGTTCAATATTCCAATAACCAGCATGATGGTAATGTGGATGTGTTTTGTATCGCTTTTCACTTGCAGAAAAACAATGCTTTTTCAATGCATATTCGTTGTTGAGAGAAATGGAATTTGGTCGAGGAAAGCGAATCCGGAGGGTTGGAACAATGCATGTTTTTCCGGATAAACGTGGAAAACGTGCATTGTTTTCGAACGATCTGTCCACTTCGTATTGTATCAATTTTCGTGCGAGCCCATATGAACTAATGAGAAGGAAATTTACTGGAGCATGGAAATGGGGGCACCTTCTGTAATCGCAAGTGACAAATGTGTATTCATCAAAAAGTATATTACTTACAATAAAAATTACTTCCTACAAATAATTATGTCCAAATTTCAATGCAGAAATTTTAAAATAATAAAAACCATTTTGATATCAAAATTGAAGTTTTTTTTGGTATTTGTAGTATAGGGAAATGAAATAGACAAAACTATGAATTAACTCGTTGTAAATTGCAGAGTTTAAACATTATTTAGAGTAGAAAAAGTGAAATTACTCTAGGTTAAATTTACAAATTAAATAGTAATCAAAATATCTCTTTTTTCCTATAAATAACATAGTTTAGTATAAATCCCATATTTAGTGCTGAAATTTGTCTATGAATATTTGATCTTGCGAAAAAGTTCAAGTTAAACAATATAATGAAAAGAGAATTGTGTTTTGATAAACAAGAACATCAATCAAAGTGAATTACTTTTGGCAAAGTTTTGACTAGTTTCACTTGTTGTTTTAGAAATAATACGATTGTGGGAATTTAAAAAAAAAAACTAAATAAATATACGGATGGGTTTACATAATCAGTTGTGTCGATCGTGCAAAAATCCATTGAATTTCGAAGTCTCTTGAACTCGGCCCGAATGTTCCTGAACTTTTACTATTGTTCGCGGCAGAGGAAAAGAAAACGCATATTCGTTTAATTTATTATTTTTTTATTCCTTTTGGTAGAATGGTGGAGCGTTCTTGGCTGTGTGTGGGGGTTATACGTAAAATTATGGTAAAAGTCATCATCTTCAAATTGTTATTAAAATCCCCGTGCCTCAGGCGAGAGACGTCTAGAAGCTGTCCCCCTGCCGTGCAGAAAGCCGGGAGTCATTCGTGATCGTGCCATCAGCAAGTGAGAGTTTCACCGTGGAGAACGAGCGAAGAAGGAAAAACGCACGCTCTGTTTGTTATTAACAATATACTCGGTCGGTCTGGTCGGTGATCACGAGCAGCAGCGAATGCGTTCCTCCACAGCCGTCCTTAACTGTCTCTGTCTTTGCATCTTCTGCAACCCTTCGAGATCGTTGCAATTCAAGAGTTTGTCTTATTACCAGACGCGTTTGCTTCTGGAAACGTGCTCCGCGTCTCCAGAGTGGCTTTCCCGAAGATGTACTTGGCCGCTTGGATGCTCTTCCTCCTAGCTCTCAGCTTCTCGGATGAAACTTATGGGATTTTAGCCGAAGACACAACGACTATTATAGACGACGGTAAGCAAGCATCTACTAACTTATATATTTAAAAAATTGTAATAAAATACATAAAACTACAAATAAAAGTAATAATGTTAACATAAACAGAATAATATCCAAATTAAATTATTACAAATTTCCTCTCAGAAAGTTGTTTTTTATTAAATTTCAAAACAAAAATCGTACATTTTCTCAGAATTTTTCTAAACAATTTTCAATTACAATGTTAAGTGTATCTAATATTGATTTAGATTAATGTTTTTTTAATGTATTCGTACATTATTTAAACATTTAACGTTTAATTAATTCCTTTATAACGTTGCAAAAGCAAAACCATGTTATTTTTTCATTGATAAATTCTTTCGTTTCCTTCCCATTCGTGATTGCTGCGACTCCAATACAAGTAAACGTTTTATTGTTTAACTCAAAACAAAGTAATTGCCGCATTGTTCGACCCGAACCGAACATGAAACCAATCGAAAGCCTTCTAAGAAATCTACATAATTACTTTGAGACACAAGAAACCTCAATTTTCGATATTAAAAACAAGTTTAAATGGAAATTTTAGAAAATTAATAGAAATTTATGTTACACTTGATTTTTTTTTCAAAAAGTCACATTTCCTTTTCGATATATTAGAAATTAAATTTGTTTTGTTTGCTTCCTTTTAATGTTGTTCAGTTTCCATACAAATGCATCGATGAAATCAAATAATTATCTTTCGCTGTCCCCGTTACTTCTATACACGGTATAAATCAGATGTCACTCCGCGTTTGCACATTTCTATATATATATATAATTCTTTTTCTCGTCTTCTTCTAATTGTAGCGAAATGCACGACTCTTTTAATAGAAGTGCAAACTTTCTACGCTCTGTTTGCATGGACTTCTCTCACCTCCTGCAACAATAACAAACAAACAAAAAAAAAAGAAGAAGACAATATTGTTCTCCAATCTTAACAGATATAAAAAATAAAAGAGTAACAATTAAAAATAAGAAATTAAACACAACTTTTGCTTAAGACATTTCATTTCTTGAACATGAATCATATGTAGTTCTCATTTATTTGCATTATTATTATGAATAAACTGAAATATAAGATATTTCGTATTATTCTTATTATAACATTATTATTGCACGAATATATTTTGAACCTAAATGGAAATTGTTAACAACATATTAATAATTGTGTCTTTCCGCATTTGGTAATTAGAAAACGAGTAATTTCGAAATGCATTTCATTAATTAATTGCTTAATTTCAAATATATTCGAAAATATATTTCATTTCTTCGTGGTTTAACTTTGAAATATTTTTTAACCCAAATATAAGTTTTATTGCATTTTCTATCATTGTTATTGTAATATTACAATACTAATACTAAAACTGTTGTTAAAAAGTATTAATAAATGTGTCTTTCTGCATTTGAAAGCGTTTAATGTAATTAGAAAATGAGTAATTTCGAAATGAATTTCATCAATTTATTGTTTAATTTTAAATACATTCGAAAATATATTTCATTTCTTCGTGGTTCAACTTTGAAACATTTTTTAACCCAAATATAAGTTTCATTTCATTTTCTATCATTGTTATTGTAATATTACAAAATATTCGAAAATATATTTAATTTATTCATGGTTCAACTTTGAAATATTTTTTAACCCAAATATAAGTTTTATTGCATTTTCTATCATTGTTATTGTAATATCACAATACTAATACTAAAACTGTTGTTAAAAAGTATTAATAAATGTGTCTTTCTGCATTTGAAAGCATTTAATGTAATTAGAAAATGAGTAATTTCGAAATGAATTTCATCAATTTATTGCTTAATTTTTATATATATTTGAAAATATATTTCATTTCTTCCTGGTTTAAGTTAATATTTTTTAACCCAAATATAAGTTTTATTGCTTTTCTATCATTGTTATTGTAATATTACAATACTATTACAAAACTGTTTTAAAAAGTATTAATAAATGTGT